>NC_045965.1:56686764-56809264 GCF_010909765.2 Amblyraja radiata | reverse complement strand
AAAGGCTGGAGGTGAAAAGGAGACAAAAATGTCAGATTAGCTCATGTGATAGGACCAGAATGAGGCCATTCAGCCCATCAAGTCTACTCCGCCATTCAATCATGGCTGATTTATCTCTCGCTCCTAACCCCATTCTCCTGCCTTCTCCCCATAACCCCCGACACCCGTAATAAACAAAGATAAGGAAAGAAGAGGAATGTAATGTAAATCTTGACACAAGTTTGCTTGAGGCATTATTGTTCAAAACTGTTCCACATACTGACAGAGAACCATCACGGTTTGGGAACTCAAACACCAGAGAATAACGGAGGCTGCAGAATTGCCTAGTCTATCACGGGTATTGACCTCCTCACCATCGATGAGACCCACAGGAAACTCTGCCTCAAAAAGGTAGCTAGTCTCATCAAAGAGCCACACCATGCTCTCATCTCACTGCTACCATCAGGCAGGTGGTCGAGGAGGCCAAAAATCATTCCCTCCAGGTTCAGGAACAGCATCTTCCCATTAATCATCACTCATCTGGCTTGTGAACCACAGTGCATAATCCTAACCCCAGCCTGGCCTCAGCAACGATCTACGGTGGACTATGTGTGGGTTGCAGTGTGCGCTTCACTTTGTACTATGTACCATCTGGTTACCTGGTATTACTGATAACTTACTGTGTTGTTGCATTAACAATCCTGACATTTGGTTTAGTTTACTTTAGAGACACAGCGCGGAAACGGGCTCTTTGGCCCACCGAGCCCACGCTGACCAGCGATCCCCGTACACTAATACTATCCTACACACCAGGGGCAATTTGCAATCTTTACCCAAACCAATTAACCTACAAACCTGCACGTCTTTGGAGTGTGGGTGGAAACGGAGCACCCGGGGAAAAACCCCACGCAGGTCACGGGGAGAACGTACAAACTCCGTACAGGCAGCACCCGTAGTCAGGATCCAACCCGGGACCCCGGCGCTGTAAGGCAGCAACTCTACCGCTGCGCCACTGTGCCGCCCCTGACAAAGAGGTGAATCAGAGCACATATTACAGACAGCACACAGGCACCGTGGGCTGATCTAACCTCTCCTGGCAGTGTCAAATCTCCCACTATGATTCACTGCAAGTACCCTCTCCAAAATATTTATTAATTTCAGTGCAAGAGTCAAAAGGTGCTGTCAATATTATCAGGATGACAGCTTGTCAAGTAAACTGGTGTCTATACATGAATATTACCTTCCTTGCAGAAACCTCTTGGCAGCCGATGAAAATAAATTGTTTTATCACAGGAACAAGCCCTTTGGCTCAAGATATCTGGACCAAACATGATGCCAATTTAAACTAAGCTCTCTATCCTCATGTGATGTATTTCCCTCTAGTCCCTGCATATGTGTGTGCCAATCTGAAAGCTTCTTAAAGGCCATTATGATATCTGCTTCCACTACCGCTAGTCTGTGTAAAATAAACTTACATCACCTTTAAACTTTTCTCCTTTCACCATGAAGCTACATTCACTCATATTTAACATTTCTACCCTGGTTCTGATTGTCCAGCCTATTGCTCTGGTCATTTTATAAACTTCTATCAGGTCTCCCCCCCCCCCCCCCCCCCCCCCCCCCTCACCCCCACCAGCCTCCGATGTTCCTGAGAAAACAATCTAGGCGTGTAGCCTTATGGCCAATATCTCCCCTTATAGCAAACCTCCTCTAGTCCATGCAGCTTGACCTCATCTGAACCGCTCCAAAGTTCACACCCGCCCTGTAATGAGATGACCAGAACTCCACACCACTTAAATGCAAAGGTTTTATAAAGTCGCAATGTGACTTCCTGTATCTTATATTCAATGAGATAGCGTGAGAGAGTGCAAGAGAGAGAGAGAGAAAATGAGAGGGGGTTGAGGGTGGGGTGAAGGGGGCAGTGAGAGAGGGTGAGGGGCGAGCGAGGGAGAGCATCCTACAGCGTGGAAACAGGCCCTTCGGCCTAACTTACCCTCACTGACCAACATGTCCCATCTACATTATTCCCATCCGCCTGCATTTGGCCCATATCCCTCTAAACCTATCTGTCCATGTACCTGTCTAAATGTTTGAGAAACGTTACTATTGTTGCTTGGGTTGCTATTTACAGACCAGGTTGCAGACCAGAACTGCGCACTACTTCAATGAAACAGTTTTATAAAGTTGCAATGTGACTTCCTGATTGTTATATTCAATAGATAGAGTGGGAGTGGGGGTGGGGGTGGGAGTGGGAGTGAGGGTGAGTAAGTGAGTCCTACGGCTTCGATACAGGCCCTTCGGCCCAGCTTGCCCGTGCCAGCCAACATGCCCCATCTACACTAGTCCTACTGGCTCATATCCCTCCAAAGCTATCCTATGATGCACCTGCCCAAATGTTTCTTAAACGTTGCTATTGTTACTTGGGTCGCTATTCATTCTTTGTAAACCAACCAGAACTATTTATGACAAAAGAATCACTAGAAATGTCACTTTCAAACGTGAGCTTATCAGCAGTTCAATCACTGTTTAGTCATAATAGCGCGTGTGAAGTTAGTTGTTCCTTTGTTGGTTGGCTTCAAATGCTCACCACCCTCCAGGCACCCTCGCCATTTCCTCATTCAGGAAGCAGCATTTATACATGTGAGACGCTGCTGGTGTCTAATGGTTTCTGCTGCTGTTAAACCACCACTTGGCTGCTGGGAAAGTGGGGGCAGTTTAGTTTACTTCTAGTTTAGTTTAGAGAACCAGGCCCTTCGGCCCATGGAGTCCGTGCCGACCAGCGGTCCCCGCACACTAACACTAACCCACACACACACACACACACTAGGGACAATTTACAATTATCCCAAGCCATTTAGCCTACAAACCTGTATCTCTTTGGAGTGTGGAAGAAAACCCACGCAGGTCACGGGGAGAACGTGCAAACTCCGTACAGACAGCACCCGTAGTTGGGATCGAACCCTGCGATGTAAGGCAGCAACGTTGTCACTGCACCACTGCCCAAGGTTATTCAGGGGCTATGGGGCAGAAAACGCTGGTGGGTGTTGTGTACAGGCCACCTAACAGTAGTAGTGAAGTTGGGGATGGCATCAAACAGGAAATTAGAAATGCGTGCAACAAAGGCAAAACAGTTATAATGGGTGACTTCAATCTACATATAGATTGGGTGAATCAAATTGGCAGGGGTGCTGAGGAAGAGGATTTCTTGGAATGTATGCGGGATAGTTATCTAAACCAACATGTAGAGGAACCAACGAGAGAGCAGGCTATTCTAGACTGGGTATTGAGTAATGAGGAAGGGTTAGTTAGCAGTCTTGTTGTGCGTGCCCCCTTGGGCAAGAGTGACCATAATATGGTTGAGTTCTTCATTAGGATGGAGAGTGACATTGTTAATTCAGAAACAACGGTTCTGAACTTAAAGAAAGGTAACTTTGAGGGTATGAGACGTGAATTGGCCAAGATTGACTGGCAATTAGTTCTAAAAGGGTTGACGGTGGATATGCAATGGAAGGTATTTAAAGACTGCATGGATGAACTACAAAAATTGTTCATCCCAGTTTGGCAAAATAATAAATCAGGGAAGGTAGTGCATCCGTGGATAACAAGGGAAATCAGGGATGGTATCAAAGCAAAAGATGATGCGTACAAATTAGCCAGAAAAAGCAGCATACCAGAGGACTGGGAGAAATTCAGAGACCAGCAGAGGAGGACAAAGGGCTTAATTAGGAAAGGGAAAATAGATTATGAAAGAAAACTGGCAGGGAACATAAAAACTGACTGCAAAAGTTTTTATAGATATGTGAGGAGAAAGAGATTAGTTAAAACAAATGTAGATCCCTTGCAGTCAGAAACAGGTGAGTTGATCATGGGGAACAAGGATATGGCGGACCAATTGAATAACTACTTTGGTTCCGTCTTCACTAAGGAAGACATAAATAATCTGCCGGAAATAGCAGGGAACCGCGGGTCAAAGGAGATAGAGGAACTGAGTGAAATCCAGGTTAGTCGGGAAGTGGTGTTGGGTAAATTGAATGGATTAAAGGCCGATAAATCACCGGGGCCAGATAGGCTGCATCCCAGAGTACTTAAGGAAGTAGCTCCAGAAATAGTGGATGCATTAGTGATAATTTTTCAAAACTCTTTAGATTCTGGAGTAGTTCCTGAGGATTGGAGGGTAGCAAACGTAACCCCACTTTTTAAGAAGGGAGGGAGAGAGAAAATGGGGAATTACAGACCAGTTAGTCTAACATCGGTAGTGGGGAAACTGCTAGAGTCAGTTATTAAAGATGGGATAGCAGCACATTTGGAAAGTGGTGAAATCATTGGACAAAGTCAGCATGGATTTACGAAAGGTAAATCATGTCTGACGAATCTTATAGAATTTTTCGAGGATGTAACTAGTAGAGTGGATAGGGGCGAACCAGTGGATGTGTTGTATCTGGACTTTCAGAAGGCTTTCGACAAGGTCCCACATAAGAGATTAGTATACAAACTTAAAGCACACGGTATTGGGGATTCAGTATTGATGTGGATAGAGAACTGGCTGGCAAACAGGAAGCAAAGAGTAGGAGTAAACGGGTCCTTTTCACAATGGCAGGCAGTGACTAGTGGGGTACCACAAGGCTCAGTGCTGGGACCCCAGCTATTTACAATTTATATTAATGATCTGGATGAGGGAATTGAAGGCAACATCTCCAAGTTTGCGGATGACACTAAGCTGGGGGGCAGTGTTAGCTGTGAGGAGGATGCTAGGAGACTGCAAGGTGACTTGGATAGGCTGGGTGAGTGGGCAAATGCTTGGCAGATGCAGTATAATGTGGATAAATGTGAGGTTATCCACTTTGGTGGCAAAAACAGGAAAGCAGACTATTATCTAAATGGTGGCCGATTAGGAAAAGGGGAGATGCAGCGAGACCTGGGTGTCATGGTACACCAGTCATTGAAAGTAGGCATGCAGGTGCAGCAGGCAGTGAAGAAAGCGAATGGTATGTTAGCTTTCATAGCAAAAGGATTTGAGTATAGGAGCAGGGAGGTTCTACTGCAGTTGTACAGGGTCTTGGTGAGACCACACCTGGAGTATTGCGTACAGTTTTGGTCTCCAAATCTGAGGAAGGACATTATAGCCATAGAGGGAGTGCAGAGAAGGTTCACCAGACTGATTCCTGGGATGTCAGGACTTTCATATGAAGAAAGACTGGATAGACTTGGCTTATACTCGCTAGAATTTAGGAGATTGAGAGGGGATCTTATAGAAACGTACAAAATTCTTATGGGGTTGGACAGGCTAGATGCAGGAAGATTGTTCCCGATGTTGGGGAAGTCCAGGACAAGGGGTCACAGCTTAAGGGTAAGGGGGAAATCCTTTAGGACCGAGATGAGAAGAAACATTTTCACACAGAGAGTGGTGAATCTCTGGAACTCTCTGCCACAGAGGGTAGTTGAGGCCAGTTCATTGGCTATATTTAAGAGGGAGTTAGATGTGGCCCTTGTGGCTAAAGGGATCAGGGGGTATGGAGAGAAGGCAGGTACGGGATACTGAGTTGGATGATCAGCCATGATCATATTGAATGGCAGTGCAGGCTCGAAGGGCCGAATGGCCTACTCCTGCACCTATTTTCTATGTATGTATGTATCTATGTATTGGTTCAATGGCCAACAAAGGCGCAGCACCTCATATTTCGCTTGGGTAGTCTACACCCCAGTGGTATGAACATTGACTTCTCCAATTTCAGGTAGTCCCTGCTTTCTCCTTCCTTCCCCTCCCCTTCCCAGCTCTCCCACAGCCCACTGTCTCCGCCTCTTCCTTTCTTCTTCCCGCCCCCCCCCCCCCACCCCCACATCAGTCTAAAGGGTCTCGACCCGAAACGTCGCCTATTCCTTCGCTCCATAGACGCTGCCTCACCCGCTGAGTTTCTCCAGCATTTTCGTCTACCATATTTTGTAACTGTATATCAGTACACATGACAATAATAAACAAATATCAATGAGCACGTGGTATTTACAACACAACAACAGGCCCTTTGACTCAATATTCAGTTGTTTGTGTCTCCATTTCTTACCTGGCTGTCCACTTTCAGGATGTGCTTGGCAATAGTGGTGGAATCAGTCTTGGTAAACAGTTCTTTCACCCTTCTGATGACGGAGGTGTCCAGGGGCTTGTTGTCAGGGGGGAGCAGCTTTGACTGGAACTCATTGGGCCTGAAGCAGGAGGTGTTTTCAAAGACGGGTCGGAGAGGGTCCTGCGTCCTCACCCCTTCCTCGTCTTGCAGGGGGGAGACTGTGAAGAGGATCGGGCTGCCGCGCGGAGTGCTGAGGACTGAGCCGCAGCCTTGAAGCCCGGCCTGCGATGCTTCGTCCGTCCTGAGTCTTTCCACGAAGCTGTCAGGTGTCGGGAGGCAGAGGACCACAGGCACCCGGTCCAGCGAGGAGTCCTGCCCGCAGTAGGCGTGCCCCCTCTGCAGGGTGACAGCGTTCATCTCAGCGTGATTGTCCATCTCCATGCTGCCCTTTACTAACAGGGGCCGGTTGGGCATCCTGAGGGACGGCACCTTGCTGGGCTTCGGGGGGGGTTTGGGGCAGAGTTGGCTGTCGGAGCCTCTCAGCGCCTCCCCGGCCTGAGTGTCCAGCAGGGGCGGCCGGAAGTAGGTGGGACTGAGCGCAGGCTCGCTGCCCGTTCGAAACACTAGCGAGTTGTTCCGTGCAGCCCCCTCCGTTCTGCTGAACGGCTGCTGATGCTGAAGCTGAAGCAGGTTCAGCTGCGTTGGCGGAGACCTCATCCCTGTGAGTGAAATCAAGAGGGCATCCCGTCAAACACCATCATCGCCCCCTGACACAACAGGAACAGACCCTTCAGCCCAAAGTGTCTGTGCCAAACACTATGCCCACTTAAAACTAATAGATGTCTTACAGCGTGGAAACGGGTGCTGCGGCCCAACTTGCCCACACCAGCCAACATGTCTCATCTACACCAGTCCCACCTGCCTGCGTTTGGCCCGTATCCCTCTAAACCCGTCCTATCCATGTACCTGTCTAAATGTTTTTTAAACTTTGCAATAGTCCCTGCCTCAACTACCTCCTCTGGCAGCTCGTTCCATACACCCACCACCCTTAGTGTGAAAATGTTGCCCCTCAGATTTCTATTAAATCTTTCCCTCCTCACCTTAAACCTATCTCCTCTGGTTTTCGAAACTCCTACTCTGGGCAAGAGACGAGACTCTGTGCGTCTACCCGATCTATTCCTCTCTTGATTTTATACCCATCTATAAGATCACTCCTCATCCTCCTGCACTCCAAGGAATAGAGTCCCAGCCTACTCAATCTCTCCCTAGAGCTCAGGGCCCTCGAGTTCTGGCAACATCCTCGTAAATCTTCTCTCCCCCTTTCCAGCTTGACAACATCTTTCCTATAACATGGGGCCAAAAACTGAACACAATACTCTAAATGTGGCCTCACGTCTTGTACAACTGCAACATGACATCCCAAATTCTAGTCTCTGCCTGAAAGTGATCTCTATTCCTCCATGCCCTGCATAGAAACATAGAAAATATGTGCAGGAGTAGGCCATTCGGCCCTTCGAGCCTGCACCGCCATTCAATATGATCATGGCTGATCATCCAACTCAGTATCCCGTACCTGCCTTCTCTCCATACCTCCTGATCCCCATAGCCACAAGGGCCACATCTAACTCCCTCTAAAATATAGCCAATGAACTGGCCTCAACTACCTTCTGTGGCAGAGAATTCCAGAGATTCACCACTCTCTGTGAAAAATGTTTTTCTCATCTCGGTCCTAAAAGACTTTCCCCTTATCCTTAAACTGTGACCCCTTGTTCTGGACTTCCCCAACATCGGGAACAATCTTCCTGCATCTAGCCTGTCCAACCCCTTAAGAATTTTGTAAGTTTCTATAAGATATCCCCTCAATCTTTTAAATTCTAGCGAGTACAAACCGAGTCTATCCAGTCTTTCTTCATATGAAATTCCTGACATCCCAGGAATCAGTCTGGTGAACCTTCTCTGTACTCACTCTATGGCAAGAATGTCTTTCCTCAGATTAGGAGACCAAAACTGTACGCAATACTCCAGTTGTGGTCTCACCAAGACCCTGTACAACTGCAGTAGAACCTCCCTGCTCCTATACTCAAATCCTTTTGCTATGAATGCTAACATACCATTCGCTTTCTTCACTGCCTGATGCACCTTCATTATAATATCTTCTTCCAGCACCAGACAATGTGTTACAGACACCTACTATTCAATGGAAAAAATTCTATGTCCCGCAATTGTAATACTGACTCTGTATTGTCAGGGATGCCATGTTTTCGATATTAAACCACAGTCCGTCAACAGTGAACTAAAGCAAAGAGATTGTTGCCAAGTGTCCTGGGTTAATATTTATTTATTAAACATATTTTTTTTAATTAAAAATAAATCAGGTCATCTGGTGTCCAAAAATGCTGGAGAAACTCAGCGGGTGAGGCAGCATCTATGGAGCGAAGGAAATAGGCAACGTTTCGGGTCGAAACCCTTATTCAGACTGATGTGAGGGTGGGGGAGGCTTTTTCCTGCCCCCCCCCACCCCCTCCACCACTCTCACATCAGTCTGAAGAAGGGTTTCGACCCGAAACGTTGCTAATTTCCTTCGCTCCCTAGATGCTGCCTCACCCGCTGAGTTTCTCCAGCATTTTTGTCTACCTTCGATTTTCCAGCATCTGCAGTTCCTTCTTCAACATCAGGTCATCTGGTAGCTTTACTTTAGAATATTGAGTCACAGTGCGGAAACAGGTCCTTCGGCCCACCGAGTCCGTGCTATCCAGCGATCCACTGACAGTATCTTACACACACCGGGGACATTTTTACCGAAGCCAATTAACCTATAAACCTGCACATCTTTGGAATGTGGGAGGAAACCGGAGCACCCGGAGGAAATCCACGCAGGTCATGGTGAGAACGTACAAACTCCGTACAGACAGCACCCGTAGTCAGGATCGAACCCGGGTCTCTGGCGCTGCAAGGCAGCAACTCTACCGCTGTGCCACTGTTGCCCACTGTATATCGTGGCCACATTGCCATTTGTGGGAGCCGGTATTAACGGGCATTCATTGCATTTCCCACAATTGTATCTGTCTGCCATACAAAAGAATCGGAACGCATCTGACCAGACTGCTCTTTGTGAAACCGAACGTAATGGAAACGCCTGCATTTTACGAGGCTGTTGCCAGGACTTGATGGCCTGAGCTACAGAGTGAAGTTGGGCAGGCTAGCACTGTATTCCTTGGAGCTTAGGCAGATGAGAGGTGATCTTATAAAGTTGTGTAAACTCATGAGGGAAATTGATTCCCTTGCCCAGAGTAAGAGAATCAGGAAGCAGAGGACACAGGTCTACGGTGAGAGGGGAAAGATTTAATAGGGATATGAGGGGCCACATTTTCACACAGAGGGCAGTGGGTATATGGAATTAGCTGCCGGAGGAGGTAGTTGAGGCAGAAACTATAACAACATTTAAAATAAATTTGGATAGACACATATATAGGAAAGGTTTAGAGGAATACATTTTCATAAGTGATAGGAGCAGAATGAGGCCATTCAGACCATCAAGTGTACTCCACCATTCAATCAAGGCTGATCTATCTTTCCCTCCTAACCCCATTCTCATGCCTTCTCCCCATAACCCCTGACACCCGTACTAATATGGGTCAAATGCGGGCAGGTTGGGCAAGTGTAGATCGGGCATCTTGGTCGGCATGGGCAAGCTGGGTGGCAGGGACTGTTTCCGTACTGGGTGACCCTATCACTCTCGGACGCTCTGACTAATGCAGGTCCTCTTTGTGGGTATATTTAAAAATCGCAGCCTAGTCACTGGGCAACCTATTGGTTTCCTGACAACAATGGACAAAGTTCGACTACGATCGGAGCGACCATTACTGCGACACAACTGGCGGCTTTAGACCGAGAGAACGGAGAAAACAACGATACAGAACCAACCCCTCCCGTATGCTACATCTGACACAGCCTCAAAGAACGAGAAACAAACTCCACAGGTTCTGACCACACAGAGAGAGAGGGTGGTAAAAGTTGCACAGTCATTGAATGTATAAATGGTGACGCGATCTTTCCACTGTCAAAAGTAAATGATTACACACATTCTCTCATGCTGTCGCTCTCCAGCCTAGGACTGAGTCATGACTCACCCAGAGGGAGGTAACTCTCCGACTGATGAGACTTCAAGGGCTGCCGTCTGTCGGGCACGTAGTCTAGACTTGCGGGCTGGCTCCCACTCTTGTCTTTATTCCTGTGGGGACAATGGAGAGAATGCCCTTTTAATACCCGCAAACTCCGCAGCCGGCTGACGACGTTATAACACCCGGAGACGAGGCATCAAAACGCAAGTACTTCTCGTCCAGAGCTTTCTCCTGCTCACATCTCACGCAGTGGTACAGGATGGAGTAGAGGCAGCTAAAGATGAAGGGGGCTGTTAGGCTGCCGATGAAGACGTAGATGTACTGGATCTCCATGGTGAGACCCAGGGAATTAAGCTGAAGTGTTGGCAAGCAAATCCGCCTTGTGGGAGAAACACCAGCAACCTATTGCTCGCACTGCTCCGAAAAACAGCTACAAAGACTTTGAGCAAACAAGGTCAACGATGGGGACGCTCGCTCCTCGAAGCTGCTACAGGATGAAAACAAAACCCGTTTCAAGGACAAAGGCCCTTGCTGATTATGTCAGGAACGGGGAAAAAACTGCGAATCAATAGTTAAAGAAATGTTTCAGTTTAGCCGGACGTGCTGAGAGATTTGTGCAGCAAGTTATGTCACTGTTCGCTTCGGCAAAGAAATAGCTACATGGGATAAAGTGGAGAACATGGCACGACTCCAACCAAACAACGCTTGGCCTATTCAACGGGTCAAAATAACAATTTCAGGGAGATAGCAGAAAGACAACACGTTATCTCTCCAATGCCGCGTAAGCATATATTTCATCTGACTTACATAAGCAAAAGAAATAGGCTCCCCATCCTCAGTTATTCAACAGGATCATGTGTTAATATTTTGCGTTGTCACGCTGTTCCTGTATGAACAAAAGTCCTTTCATTCCCTTGATACCTGAAAATCACCCCATCGCGCTCTTACATAGAAAATAGGCGCAGGAGTAGGCCATTCGGCCCTTCGAGCCTGCACCGCCATTCAATATGATCATGGCTGATCATCCAACTCAGTATCCCGTACCTGCCTTCTCTCCATACCCCCTGATCCCTTTAGCCACAAGGGCCACATCTAACTCCCTCTTAAATATAGCCAATGAACTGGCCTCAACTACCTTCTGTGGCAGAGAATTCCACAGATTCACCACTCTCTGTGTAAAAAATGATTTTCTCATCTTGCACACACTCAGGAACTGTCTGCATAGAGATTTGCAAAGCTTGGAGTCATAGAGTGATGCAGTGTGGAAACAGGCCCTTCGGCCCGACTCGCTCACACCGGCCACCACCCTTTGGCCCACAATGTCCATGCCGGACCTGACGCCAACATAAACTAATCTCATCAAGCCTGCACATGATGCATATTCCTCCATTCCCTGCATATCAAAAAGTTCCTGTCTGAAAGCCGCTTAAACGCCACTGTCGTACCTGCCTCCACCACCACCCCTGGGAACCTTCCAGGCACCCACCACTCTCTGCGCAAAGAAATGTGTCCCGTATTTCTCTGTTAATCTTTACCCTTCTCATCTTCAGGCTATGCCCCCCACCAGTGTTGGACATTGCCACCCTGGGAACGAGGTTTTAAATGTTCTGTCCCATGCCTCTCATAACTTTATATATTTCTATCAGGCCTCCCCTCAAAAACCGGCATTCCAGAGAAAACCATCCAAGTTCATAAGGTCTAGTAGCAAAATTAGGCCATTCGGCCCATCAAGTCTCCTCCGCCATTCACTCGTGGCTCATCTATCTTTCCCTCTCAACCCCAGTCTCCTGCCTTCTCCCCATAACCCTCGACACTTACTAATCAAGAACCTGTCAATCTCCGCCTTAAAAATATCCATTGACTTGGCCTCCACAGCCGTGTGCAGCGATGAATTCTACAGATTCACCACCCTGCAGAAAAGCACCACAGGATTACAGATTAAATCGGACTGAAGAAGGGCCCCAACCCGAATCGATGTTCTCCGGGGATGCTGCACGCTATCCAGGCCTTTCACTATTCTGTCATTTTATTCAACCACTCGCTCCCTTATACTTCCTAATCCAATAGTCAGCATTCTGATAAAACTCTTCTCCACCCTCTCCCAATCCTCAACATCCTCCCCGGAATGGGGCAACCACAACTACACACAATTTTCCAAACGTTCATAACTTGAGCTTTAATGACATGTGCAGAAAGGATTACAGTCATAGAGTCTTACAGCATGGAAACAGGCCCTTGCCCTAACCTGCCTGCGTTTGGCCCATACCCCTCCAAACCTGCCCTATCTGTCCAAATATTTCTCAAATGTTGCAATAGTCCCTGCCACAACTACCTCCTCCGGCAGCTCGTTCCATACACCTACCACCCTTTGCGTGAAAAAGTTACCATTCAGGTTCCCATTGCATCTTTAGCCCCTCACCTTCAACCTATGTCCTCTAGTCCTTGATTCCCGTAATCTGGGCAAGGGACTCTGTGTGCGTCGACCAGATCTATTCCTCTCATGATCGAGTCCCAGCCTGCTCAACCTCTGCCTCTAGTCCTGGCAACATCCTTGTACATTTTTAAGAAGGAACTGCAGATGCTGGAAAATCAAAGGTAGACAAGAATGCTGGAGAAACTCAGCGGGTGAGGCAGCATCTTTGGAGCGAAGGAAATAGGCACCGTTTTGAGTCAAAACCCTTCTTCAGACTGATGTGATGGTGGTGGGGGGGAGGGGGGGGGGGGGGGGGGGGGTGGTGGAGCCAGTGGGCTAAGGGAGAGCTGAGAAGGGGAGGAGAAAGTAGGGACTACTTTCTTGTAAATCTTCTCAGTCTGAAGAAGTGTCTCGACCTGAAAGATCACCCATTCCTTTTCTCCAGGGAATCTGTCTGACCCGCTGAGTTACTCCTGCTTTTTGGGTCCATCTTTGGTTTAAATCAGCATCTGCAGTTCCTTCCTACACATTCTCTGCGCCCTTTCGAGCGTGCCAACATCTTTCCTATAACATGGCTCCCAGAACTGAACACAACACGGGGCAGCACGGTGGCGCAGCGGTAGAGTTGCTGCCTTACAGCGCTTGCAGCGACGGAAACCCGGGTTCAAGCCCGACTACGGGTGCTGTCTGTATGGAGTTTGTACGTTCTCCCCGTGGGTTTTCTCTGAGATCTTCGGTTTCCTCCCACACTCTAAAGACGTACAGGTTTGTAGGTAAATTGGCTTGGTAAATATTAAAAACAATTGTCCCTAGTGGGTGTAGGATAGTGTTAATGTGCGGGAATCGCTGGTCGGCACGGACCCGGTGGGCCGAAGGGCCTGTTTCCGCACTGCATCTCTAAAGTAAACAATACTCTCAGTATTAGATTCCCTTCTGGCAACCTCACCTCAACAGGTTTCCAGGTGAGAGGGAGCGATCGTTACTCGAGCCATTGGGCAGAGTCCAGCTCAGCCTCTTGGCTGTGTCCGTCTTGCCGACCGGCGCCTGGTAGATCTGCTCCTTGACCGGCGTGGCTGCGGGCACGGTCGTGCCGTACGTCTCCTCCACCCACCTCAGCGGGAGTGTCCGGTTTATGGGCTGGAAGATGATGGCGCCCACCTGCTCGTAGATGGGCCTGCGATTGCCCACGTAACACCTGACCAGCGCGGGGACACTGTCAAAGCTCTCCCGCTCAAACTGGTACTGCAGGCGGGAGTAGCCCTCGCTCAGGCGCACCACCACACGGCTGATCTTGAAGTGGTGAGGGGTGTTTCTCCACTGGCAGGTCAAGACGTGGTTTCCGGGGCTGGAGAGGGAGTCGCGGACAAGGAAGTCTCCGTCTCGCTGAATTAGAGACTCGGCCACCTGGAAAATATAAACACAAAGGGTTTCTCAAGAACGGACGCGGTCGTTGATTCATGGCAACGTAGTTCAAAACCACATCCTCCTCCATCTACCCAATCTATTCCTCTCATCATCATGTAAACATCTATAAGATCATCCCACGTTCTCCTGCGCTCCAAGGCATAGAGTCCTAGCCTGCTCAACCTCTCTCCATAGCTCAGGCCCTGGAGTCCTGCCAACATCCAAGATGATGTATTGACAAGAGAGAGTTAGATATAGGTCTTGGAACTAACAGAATCAGGGGATATGGGGAAAATGCCAGAATCAATGGATATGGGGAAACAGCAGGAACAGGGTACCGATTCAGGATGAGCAGCCGTGATCATATTGAATGGCGGTGCTGGCTCGAAGGGCCAAATGGGTCTACTCCTGCACCTGCGTTCTACGTTTCTATCTCAACAGCTACCAGCATGTATTCTTACTATTGGGGAAGTCCAGGACAAGGGGTCACAGCTTAAGGATAAGGGGGAAATCCTTTAAAACCGAGATGAGAAAAACTTTTTTCACACAGAGAGGCCAGTTCATTGGCTATATTTAAGAGGGAGTTAGATGTGGCCCTTGTGGCTAAGGGGATCAGAGGGTATGGAGAGAAAGCAGGTACGGGATACTGAGTTGGATGATCAGCCATGATCATATTGAATGGCGGTGCAGGCTCGAAGGGCCGAATGGCCTACTCCTGCACCTAATTTCTATGTTTCTATGTTTCTATTCGGTAAGTTTCAATGAGGTCCCCCCTCATCTTTTCCTCATAACTCTTGATGCTCAAGAATCTCCTGATTAGTGGGTGTCAAGGGTTATGGGGAGAAGATGAGTGGTTTCATTGAAACTTACCGAATAGTGAAAGGCTTGGATAGAGTGGATGTGGAGAGGATATTCCCACCAGTGGGAGAGTCTAGGACCAGAAGCTTCAGCCTCAGAATAAAAGCACGTACCTTCAGAAAGGAAATGAGGAGGAACTGCTTTAGTCAGAGGGTGGTGAATCTGTGGGACTCGTTGCCACTGAAGGCTGTGGAGGCCAAGTCAATAGATATTTTTAAGGTGGAGATTGACAGATTCTTGATTAGTAAGGATGTCAAGGGTTATGGGGAGAAAGCAGGCGAATGGGGTTTGGAGGGAGAGATAGATCTGCCATGATCGAATGGCGGAGTAGACTTGATGGGCCGAATGGCCTAATCCTAGCTCCAATAACTTAGGAACATATGTAGGTTTTCAAGAATCTGGTCGCTAATTCAATTTTTTCAACTTTTTCTTAGTTTAGTTTAGAATACCGTGCAGAAAAAGATTAACCTATAAACATGCACGTCTTTGTAATGTGCAAGGAAACTGGAGCATCCGGAGAAAACCCACACGGTCACTGGGAGAATGTACAAACTCCGTACAGACAGCACCCATAGTTAGGATCGAACCTAGGCCTCTGGTTTTGTAGAGTTTGTAAGGCAGAAACTCTACTGCTGCGTCACTGTGCTGCCTCTACAGCACCAACAGTCGTAAACAATGTCACATAGATCACTAGGCATGCAGTCCCTACCTATTCTACCATTTATTTTGATTGAGGTTCACTGATCCACTGAAGATCCTTGGCTTCATGTTCTTTGAGATTCTTACTGAACAAATGTTTATCAGCCTGGAAATCTTCAACTGGCCCATGACAGCCTTTGAAGTGGGTGGATTCAATAGACAACAGACAATAGGTGCAGGAGTAGGCCATTCGGCCCTTCGAGCCAGCACCGCCATTCAATGTCATCAAGGCTGATCATCCCCAATCAGTACCCCGTTCCTGCTTTCTCCCCATATCCCCTGACTCCGCTATCTTTAAGAGCCCTATCTAGCTCTCTCTTGAAAGTATCCAGAGAACCGACCTCCACTGAGGCAGAGAATTCCACAGACTCACAACTCTCTGTGAGTAGAAGTGTTTCCTCATCTCCGTTCTAAATGGCTTACCCCTTATTCTTAAACTGTGGCCCCTGGTTCTGGACTCCCCCAACATCGGGAACATGTTTCCTGCCTCTAGCGTGAAACCCTTAACAATCTTATATGTTTCAATAAGATCCCTTCTCAACCTGGAAATAGACCCTTCAGCCCACTGAGTCCACATCAATCATTGGTCACCCATTCACACTAGTTCAATGTCACCTTACTTTCTCAGCCATTCCCAACACAATAGGTGCAAGTGCAAGCTACAGAGGCCAATTAACTCACAAACCCGCTCGTCTAAAGGGGTGTGGGAGGAAACCGGAGCAGCCGGGGGGAAAACCCACACGGTGACAAGGAGAACGTGCAAACTCCACACAGACATCGGCCGGGGTCAGGATCACACCTGGTCTCTGGCGCTGTGAGGGAGCAGCTCTACCACTATGTCGCTGGTTGAGCCACTCGATGCAAATTAATGTAGAATTAGTGTAAATGGGTGTTTGATGGATTCAGTGGGCTGAAGGATACATTTCTGTACAGTTTCTTTCTGCAACACTATCAATTGTGTCTCAGTGGTAATATTGACCGGAGCGTTATCTCATCGACTGTTTGTTAATGTCCCTGCCTGTGTACGGACGTCAATGGTTACAGTGTCAGCTGCGATTAGGAAAGGCTTCACTTTGCTGTTGCCTAATTTGCTCCACTAACAAAGACCAATTCACATTTCAAGATCACCTCTGCGCCTTCTGGATGATATCAATGTTGGCACATAACGAATAAAAAATAATTTAGGTTTCGCTTGATCATCGCTAAACTAGTGCAGGCTTTGCACTATTGGGGGCTCGAGGACAATTATCTCATCAATCGTATTGAAGTATGGTTCGACAAGGTCTACACCAAAGATCCAAGGTAGACCACTCCTGCTAAATGCAATGGGCTGACGTGTAGTACGCAACGGAGCGGAACGTGGGCCTTTTTTACATCCATTTCCGTAACCCGACCCGACCCGACCCGACCCGACCCTACCCGACTCGCAGTGTAATCAACGTTGCGGGGGAACAGTTTGTGACAATAAATTAAAATTCCGAAAATGAGGAGAAGATTTTTACCAAATAACTTTTATTTTCACGAGGATGTTTCCGTAACCGGCTTCCGTCTCCGCACTAGTGATCTTTGCTCCGCTACGGGATCTTTGGTGCGGAGACGGAAGCCGGTTACGGAAATGGGGCCGAAAATTACCCATAAATCTGCCCATGACCGTACTACGTCTTTTTGGTCGAGTGGTCTACCTTGCTCGCTGTAGGATCGTTGGTCTACACTGGCTCAGAGCCGTGACAATGTTGGAAGTGTCGTATAACAGGCACTTTTACCTCACAGAACACTGAATGGTACATGGATGGGTAGGACAGGTTTGGAGGGATATGGACCAAATGGATATGGGCAGGTGGGAATAGTGTAGTTGGGACATGTTGGCCGGTGTGGGCAAGTTGGGCCGAAGGGCCTGTTCCCACGCTGCATCACTCTGTGAGTACAGCACAGGAACAGGCCCTTCGGCCCACAATCTGATGCCGTTAAACTAATATCCTCCGCCTGAGCACAATCCATCCCTCTCCATTCCCAGAATTTCCATGTATCTATCCCAAAGCCTCTTAAACACTGTTATCATATCTGCCTCCACCACCACCACCCCTGGCATCCACCACTCAATGTGTAACCAACTTGCCCTGCAAATCTCCCTTAAACTTTGTCCCGCTCATCTTAAAGCTGTGCCCTTTAGTCTGGGGAAGAGGTTCAGAGTGTCTACCCTGCCAATGGCCCTCATAATTTTACAAAGTCCTATCACCACTCCCCTCAGCCTCCAATGCTGCAGCCAAAACAATCCAAGTCTGTGCAAAGAAAACACAAGGTGCTGGAAGAACTCAGCAGGTCTGACAGACAGCAACTCTGGATAACATGGACAGCTGACGTTTCGGGTCGAGTCTCTTCTTCAGACCAACCTCTCCTCATACCTAACACCCTCATATCCCGGAGGCATTCTGGTAAATAATACAGACAATAGACAATAGACAATAGGTGCAGGAGTAGGTCATTTGGCCCTTCGAGCCAGCGCCGCCATTCAATGTGATCATGGCTGATCATCCACAATCAGTACCCCGTTCCTGCCTTCTACCCATATCCCGACTCCGCTATTTTTAAGAGCCCTATCTAGCTCTCTCTTGAAAGCCTCCAGAGAACCTGCCTCCACCGCCCTCCGAGGCAGATAATTCCACAGACTCACCACTCTCTGTGAGAAAAAGTGTTTCCTCGTCTCCGTTCTAAATGGCTTACTCCTTATCCTTAAGCTGTGGCCCCTGGTTCTGGAAGTGTCGTATAACAGGCACTTTTGCACATTTCTTGCACACTCTAGTCCCAGCTACATCCTCATACCTTCTCATCATATAATACCTTCTCACCAGCACCCTGGTAAACCGCTTGTTAGTCATAGAGTGATACAGTGTGGAAACAGGCCCTTCGGCCCAACTTGCCCACCCCGGCCAACAATGCCCCAGCTACACTCATCCCACCCGCCTGCACTTGGTCCATATCCCTCCAAACCTGTCCTATCCATTAACCCGTCTAACTGTTTCTTAAACGTTGGGATAGTCCCTGCCACAACTACCTCCTCTGGCCACTCGATCCATACACCCACCAACCTTTGTGTGAAAAAGTTACCCCTCACATTCCCATTACATCTTTTCCCCTACAACTTGAACCTATGTCCTCTGGTCCTCGATTCCCCTACTCTGGGCAAGAGACTGTGTGCATTTATTCCTCTCATTACTGAGGCAATTCCAGACTTCTTACACCAAGTATTCAAGTGAAAACGAGTCCCGCGGCCCCAACAGAGAGCGAGCTGCACAGTGCAGGGTCGACGAGGAATCGATCCTGGGCTCGTACCTTGCGGGGAATGCGTCCGTGGTACCAGGCATGGCCTCGCAGGTCTTCGCCGTTCAACTTCAGCTCCTCCTCCAGCTCTTTCCTCAGCCTCTCAGGTGTCGAATCCATGATGTACCTGTCCTTGGAGAACTAGGACACAAGAGAGGGGAATCGTCAGAGAGCGGCCGACACACCTGCCGCGCTGCTTGCAGGTGGCAGCTCCGCACTCCGAATCGGCTTTTCTCACCCAGCCCGCAGAAGTTTGCAAAGAGAAACCGACTGGCTACGATCCCAATCCCCCAGCTGCTGCTTTACCCATCCTCTTCAGTCTCAAATCAATAGCTGCGAGAGACTGCGCTAGGTCACACTGTTAATGATTAGCAGTCGGAAGTAACCTGTCTTCAGCTAAGGCAATGCTACCAGATCAGGAACTAACTGCTTCCCCCCCTCCCAGTTCTCTTCTAAGATGGCATCTGTTCCTCTACCACTAATGAGACTATTATTTGCACGTTGATGACTCAATTATAATAGACTCCAAAAAAAAAATAATTAATTTCCACCGCTATACATTTTGGCTGTCACTGTGGGATCTGTCCGCACCTCCTTGGGATTTGCAGAGAATATATTTATCCAGGAGTTAGTCGCTTGGAGATATATTTAATTAAATCCTTTTATCCGTCAAAGATGATTAACTGTAGTGGTCCCCGATCAAGTTTAACTTCACTTCAAACCCAGGAAATTGCCAGTCAAGATTAGGAAGTCACATTTACATTCTGTGTTTTTTTTGGGTGGGGGGGTTATCTGTGTGTGTAAGCGAGCTTATACATGTGCTCGTGTGTACTGTATGCACCGGTCTCTGTAATTAAACACACTGGAGGTTTGTGTACACGCCTCAATCTCCGACTGCCTGTGTTTGTTTACAAGGTCCAGCGTGATGAACAGATTTTCATTTCTGATCCAACTTCCTCTCCGTTACTGACAACGCAATGAGCCGATAATTCATTTATGTTTATTTATTAGCCCCAGAGCATCCTGCCTGTCGGCCCCATCGCTGTGTTTGGTTTCATTGTCTCTCTCTCACACACAACTTTGTATCCCAATAACACACATTATCTGTATCTAGGCCTTCTGATATAATACATGTGCAGCAACAAGAATGAAATAAAAATAACCAGTTTCTAGTCCTCATGTTGCCCTACCCTTACAATGGCAAGAGGGTCATAGTGTCATACAGCACGGAAACAGGCCCTTCGGCCCAGCTTGTCCATGCCAACCCTTCTACGCTGATCCAATTTGCTCATGTTTGAACCATATCCCTCCAAAAGCCTTTTCTAGCCAAATAACTGCCCAAGTATCGTGTAAATGTTAGCTATTGTGCAGGGAGCCTCAACTACCTCCTCTGGCAGCTTGTTCCATACACCCACCACTCTCGGAGTGAAAAGGCTGTACATCAGACTCCCATTTAAATCTTTCCCCTCTCACTTCAATCAGATGCCCTGTGGTTCTTGATTTCCCAACTCTGGGAAAAGACTCTGTTCATTCACCATGTCTGTGTCCCTGACCATTTTATACACCACGATAAGGTCACCACCCAGCGTCCTGCACACCAAGGAACAAAGCCCCTTCCTGCCCGACCCTACAGCTCAGTCCCTGGAGCCCTGGCAACATCCCCATATTGTTTTACTGAGCTCGTTTCTGGTTAATGGCACCTTTCCTACAACAGACTCAACACATTATTCCAAAAACCGCCTCAGCAACATCACACACAGTACAACGGGTACAAGGCATCTACAATCTTTGGTGTGTTCCTGGGTTTGCTTGCTTCATCACAGTGGGCGGCACAGTATTGCAGAGGTAGAGTTGCTGCCTTACAGCACCAGAGACCCAGGTCCGATCCTGACTACGGGTGCTGTCTGTACGGAGTTTGCACGTTCACCCTGTAACCGCGTGGGTTCTCTCTGGTTTTGACTGGTTTGCTCTAGGTTTATTAACTGTACTTAAATTCACTGTCTGCTGTTCCATTCTCTATTATCCACCTCTACCCAGCACTACCTGATGCCTTGCACTATAATGTATAGAGGGATATGGGCTAAACGCAAGCAGGTGGGACTAGTGGAGGAGGGACATGTTGGCCGGTGTGGGCATGTTGGACCAAAGGGCCTGTTTCCACACTGTAAGACTCCGTGACTATAATTTGCACCTTGCAATGAAGCGCTTCAAGGCTTTGCTGAAAGACACGGTTCGTCACTGTCGAAAAGTACTGCATAAACGCCTTCTGTTCTGACAAATGTCAAGCATGTGGGAAATAAGGAGTGTGAAAGTTTGCAACAGCTGAACCGGAGACCCATGTAATGTGTAGACGCAAGCTCGACGATTCTCTGCATTTTGATCAGTACCAGTGCTGTAGTTATGTAGGAACGAGGCTACTTGAACCATGGTGGCTGTCCTGTCCATCTGAAAGGGCTGTGCGTTCTGCACCACTCCAACAGAGATTCGAAACAAGAACTGAAATGGCAGCAATGAACCGTTCTACATTTCCCTCATCAGCATCTGCTTTGATCTGCCCTTTTCACACCTTACGTTCTCTTTGTATCCTTCCATATTTTGGCAGGTTCGATTTTATCATTTAAAAATAAATTGGATAGGTATTGTGGACGGGAAAGGAATGGAGGATTATGGTCTGAGTGCAGGTAGATGGGACTAGGTGAGAGTAAGTGTTCGGCACGGACTAGAAGGGCCGAGATGGTATGTTTCCGTGCTGTAATTGTTATATGGTTATATTTCTAGTTTTTTTCTCCCCAGACCCTCAGTCTGAAGATGGGTCTCGACCCGAAACATCACCATTCCTTCTCTCCAGAGATGCTCCAGCTTTTTGTGTGTCAATCTTTGGCACAGCAGAAAGTAGTGCTTTCTGGAACCAAGTCTTTCCCAAGGCTCGCCTCCATGAAGGTGTCCTTACACTCTGTGGAAACATCATTGCAAAACCAGCGGGGGTGCCTTCCCCACAACACTCTGCAAACGTCCAAGGGACTCCACCACCCTCTCTAGGGCGGCCAAGGGTTGGACAAAACTAAACCATTAACAACACATGACCAGAATAGAGTAAATAGTTCACTGATTTACAGGCACAGCATCTCCTCAATCAGAATTGGAGCTGGAATGCTGACGTCACCCAGACTCATTCCTTCCTCCTCCAATGTAATGAAGTTTAAATAACACGACCAGCCGCTGCTCTATTCTATTCAAAGTATTCACTTTGTCGACGCACTATATGTGGCCACTCTTTGAACACTTGTGTGTGTGAAACAAAGGATCTGACTGTGACGTTCATTCATTGTGGCATTGCTGCCAGATACAAGCTCTGAAACATTTGATTCATCCGAACGTGTTGACGTGAATGCTTCAAGAATCCCCTCCGGGCCCTCAGCTTTTGTATCCAAATTCTCCTTTGCGAGCATCAGTGCTAACGAGGGTCAGGAGGGGACCCGGTGGCGATCGTGGAGGAGGTCGGAATGGCGGTCGATGAAGGAGCCGGCGTCGAGGACGGGGCCCGCGGGATTCGGAGAACACGACGCCGGGAACAAAGGAGGACCCTGAGTGGGGGGACCACCATGGTGGGGGGGGGGAGGACAAGTGTGGACCTGGGGCGGAATATTTTGTAAGTCCGCGTCCTTTATGTGGCGACCATTGCGGGTATGCAAGCAAAGAATTTCACTGCGACTTGTCACATGCGGCAATAAAGTCGTCATTTCAATTCAATTATTCCCTGAGTTCATAGATCCATTCTCTCGTCTCAGATGCCATTTGGATTTGTTCATTAGAACCTATTCTGGTGTTCTTCAATCAATCCCTGGGATGGCGGGACTGTCATATGAGGAAAGATTGAAAAGACTAGGCTTGTATTCACTGGAGTTTAGAAGGATGAGGGTGGATCTTATAGAAACATATAAAATTATAAAAGGACTGGACAAGCTAGATGCAGGAAAAATGTTCCCAATGTTGGGCGAGTCCAGAACCAGGGACCACAGTCTTAGAACAAAGGGGAGGTCATTTAAGAGTGAGGTGAGAAAAAACTTTTTCACCCAGAGAGTTGTGAATCTATGGAATTCCCTGCCACAGAGGGCAATGGAGGCCAAGTCACTGGGTGGATTTAAGAGAGAGTTAGATAGAGCTCTAGGGGCTAGTGGAGTCAAGGGATATGGGGAGAAGGCAGGCACAGGTTATTGATAGGGGACGATCATCCATGATCACAATGAATGGCGGTGCTGGCTCTAAGGGCCGAATGGGCTACTCCTGCCTCTATTGTCTATGTTTCTGTTTCTATGTTTCTAATCAGAGTTGAAACTTTTTCTCCATGTTTAACCGAGCAAACCCCTACAGAACCTCCAAATTCCACTGGACATCCGCCAGCTTCTTTACTCCATCACCCCGAGAGAAAAATGACCCGAGGCCTGGGCAACAGAGTGGCACAGCTGATAGAGCCGCTGCTTCACAGAGACAGTGACTCCGGTTCGATCCTGACCTCAGGTGCCGTCTGGATGAAGTTCTCACTGTTACCAAGCAGGTTTTGTCCGGGTGCTCTGCTCTGCCCTTCTCCCACATCCCACACCCAGTGGCCAAGACCAACATAGGTGGACCGGCTCCATGTTTGCTTCCAGCTGGATGCTGGTGCTTCATGTACAGGACCAGCTTGTTGTTCACAGCCCAATAATAGGCATTGTGGGATGGCCACAGATTATATTTATTGGGAAGATCAGACACAAAATGCTGGAGTAACACAGCCGGACAGTCGGCATCTCTTGAGAAGGAATGGGTGACTTTTTGGGTCGAGACCCTGCTTCAGGACCTATCTCGATCCGAAACGTCACCCATTCGTTCTCTCCAGAGATGCTGCCTGTCCCGCTGAGTTACTCCAGCTTTGTGTGTCTATCTTCAGTGTAAACCAGCATCAAAAGTTCCTTCCTACACATTATATTTATTGGGGGTCAGCTGCTTCATGAGAAAATGCAAGCTTAAGTGCTTTTAATCCTGGGAAATCCTTGAGTGCTTCATCCAGTCTATCTGCCTCATTTTGATACACCTCAACAAGATCATCCCTCAACATCCTGCGCTCCAAGGAATAAGGTTCGAGCCGCACCCAACCTCTCCCTATGGGTCAGTCCCTGGAGTCCTGGCAACATCCTCGTAATTCTCTACATATTTCTATAGAGGGCGTCACATCCAAACCGATCGTTTCCTGGCCTGGATCTGCAAGCTCTGAGTGGGGGAGTGCAACTCTTCATCTTTATTTAACAGAGAAGGTCATTTTGTAGCTGGACGATAGTGCAAACAAAAATACACAATATTAGCTCTGCTACCAGTAAAATACATCTGATTAGATGGAAATTGGACACCCTAGCTGATTAAAACTGGTGGGGCAAAGTCAGACTTATTCCTATGGCCCTTTTAAGCCAAGTTTTCATTATTTTAGGATGTATTCCACAAAATTTAATATGTGTCAGCTGAAGCCAAGTGCTGTTTAGTTACATAACAACGTTTTACTTGCTCATTTTCAGGCTGTCAGTATCATCAGCAAACAATAGCATTTATTTCTTGAACTGCAGATATCATTCAGAGATCCACCCACAATTTCACGGGCGGGAACTCTCTAAATTTGGTGGATTAAATCCAACAGCCATGGAAGAAGACGGCAGAGGTACAACCGAGAGAATCTTAGTAACACTGGAATTTTTAGCGTGCAGGTTTAAAACGCCAAGAGTCAAGAGTGTTTTATTGTTATATGTCCCAGATAGAACAATGAAATTCTTACAATGAAATGCAGGCAGTTTTTACCACAACCCCATCGAATTGGAACAAATTATGTTAAACGATTACTTTGATTGTCAGTGTCTCAATATTTGAGACTCAACAGAACTCAATATATTCCGCCCCAGGTCCAACTCAACTCAACTCAATATATGTATCAATAGAAGGTAGTTGAGGCCAGTTCATTGGCTATATTTAAGAGGGAGTTAGATGTGGCCCTTGTGGCTAAAGGGATCAGGGGGTATGGAGAGAAGGCAGGTATAGGATACTGAGTTGGATGATCAGCCATGATCATATTGAATGGCGGTGCAGGCTCGAAGGGCCGAATGGCCTACTCCTGCACCTATTTTCTATGTTTCTATGTTTCTATTTGGAGCTGTCGCCTTTATGAAGTGAAGGTTAGTTTTGAGTGAGGGAATAACATCAGGAGGAATGTGTAAGAAGGAACTGCAGATGCTGGTTTAAACCGAAGATAGACACTAACAGCTGGAGTAGCTCAGCGGGACAGTCAGCACCTCTGGAGAGAATGAATGGGTGACGTTTCGGGTCGAGACCCTTCCGAGTCTGAAGGGTCGCAACCGGAAACATCGCCCATTCCTTCTACTCCAGGGATGCCCGCCTGCCCCGCTGAGTTACCCCAGTTGTTTGTGTCTCTCTTCAGCATCAGGAAGAAACCTGAGCAGTATTCTCTCCTTATTTAAACCCTGGCGAGCACCTGCTCCGTGCTCGGTGTACACCAGGCAAAGACAGGACAGGCTTTGAATGAAACGTTTCAAACTCAGCATCAAAGAGCAGAAACGAACAACAACATGCCCAGTGTTAGGACTGATGTACTCTCACTGTGATTAAGGAAATTTACTGCCTAAACAATCTCTCCTGGTTCAATAATCCATGTCATTTGACACCATTTGCTGCTCTAATTAAAGAGTTCCTACACATCAAAGACCCCTACGCTGTGATAAGCGGATGTGTGGGACACATGCCCAGAGCCCACACTGTTTAAAGGAAGCCCCATTGTTCACTGTAGGCAGCTTGTGATTTAGACGCTGCTGCATGCAGTGGGCCAGGAGGTGGTCTGTTACAACAGGGAACCCAGGTCCATATTAGTGGTTTTTCCACAATCTGCACAGTTTAATCTCTCTTTATCCCCTTGCCCATCACACTGATTCTAGTTGTAGCCCATTTCCCAATTCACATCAACTGCGACTTATGGCAAAAATAATTCAGGGAAATATTAACCAGGAATTTAATAACCTAATTTGCAACATGTTACTTAGTTCATAAGTTCTCGGAGTAGAATTAGGCCATTCGGCCCATCAAATCTACTCCGCCATACAATCATGGCTCTCCCTCCTAACCGCATTCTCCTGCCTTCTCCTCCCAACCCCTGACACCCGTACAAATCATGAGTCTGTCAAACTCTGCCTTAAAATTTACAATTGACGGCCTCCACGGCCTTCTGGGGCAATGAAATCCACAGATTCACCACCCTCTGACAACAGAAATTCCTCCTCCTCTCCTTTCTAATGGAACATCCTTTTATTCTGAGGCTGTGCCCTCTGGTCCTAGACTCTCCACATCCACTCTATCCAGGCCTTTCATTGGAGGACTTGCATGCAAATCCTGCATTAATGCAGTTTCCAACGTATTAAGCCATCAGAAACATGTCCTGGGTGTTACTGTGTATAAATCCTCTATGTACGGCTGATGCTTTCCTAGCATGAGTTGTGCAGCTAATGGTGCTGTCATGCATGCACGCATGCAGCTGCGATTATCGAACAAAATCAAAATGTACCACGGTGCAACCTACCACCTTCACTGGACACAAAGGGACAAGTCCAAAGAGTAGGGCAACAAACAGAGGCAACGGTAGAGTTGCTGCCTTACAGCGCCAGAGACCCGGGTTTGATCCTGACTACGGGTGCTGTCTGTATACGTTCTCCGTGTGACCGCGTGGGTTTTCTCCGGGTGCTCTGGTTTCCTCCCACACTCCAAAGACGTACAGGCTTGTAGGTTAATGGGCTTCGGTAAAATTGTAAATTGTCCCTAGTATGTGTAGGATAGTGTTAGTGTACGGGGATCGCTGCTCGGCGTGAACTCGGTGGGCCGAAGGGCCTGTTTCAGCGCTGTATCTCTAAACAAACTAAAGGGTACCCAAAGTGACAATGACATTTATCTCAGCATCGATTGCATTAATTTGTCAGCCATGATCAGCCATGATCACAGTGAATGGCGGTGCTGACTCGAAGGGCCGAATGGCCTACTCCTCCTCCTATTGTCTATTGTTTTTTGTCTATTGTCATTGCTTGGTTTGTGTGCCCAAACTGCTCAGTGAGATCACGCGATGAATGTAACATTTCCATTGTACACACCTCAGCGCAAGAAGCCGCCAGTTTGACCAGCTGTTACTACCTAGAGGGGCAAAGCCACTCACAGTAGGAAGACGACCAGAACAAGGGCCACACACTGGAGATTGCTGACTGCTCCCCCATTCCCTGCTTCCCCCCCACACCACCCTCACCTCCATGTTAGCCTCTTCTACAACAAGGATGACCAAAGGCAGGGCTCTGTAAGAACCCTCTGTGGCACCATCGTGGCAATGATATGACATGGAGCAGCGGTAGAGTTGCTGCCTTACAGCGCCAGAGAACCGGGTTCCATCCTGACTTATCGCAGTCGCTGGCAGTATCATCAAAGACCCACACCATCCTGGCCACACACTCATCTCCCTGCTACCTTCAGGTAGAAGGTACAGGAGCCTGAAGACTGCAACAACCAGGTTCAGGAATAGCTACTTCCCCACAGCCATCAGGTTATTAAACCTGGCACGGACAAAACTCTGATTATTAATAACCATTATCTGTTATTTGCACTTTATCAGTTTATTTATTCATGTGTGTATATATTTATATTATGGTATATGGACACACTGATCTGTTTTGTAGTAAATGCCTACTATGTTCTGTGTGCTGAAGCAAAGCAAGGATTTCATTGTCCTATCAGGGACACATGACAATAAACTCACTTGAACTTGACTACGGGTGCTGTCTGTACGGAGTTTGTAATTTCTACCCGTGACCTGCGTGGGTTTTCTCCGGCAGCTCCGGTTTCCTCCCACACTCCAAAGACGTACAGGTTTGCAGGCTAATTGGCTTTGGTGAAATTGTAAATTACCCCTAGTGTGTGTAGGATAGTGTTTGTGTGCAGTGATCACTGGCCGGCGCGGACTCAGTGGGCTGAAGGACCTGTTTCCCCGCTGTATCTCTAAACTAAACTAAAGGCATCCAAGATGATGTTAGCTTGTAGTAAACATGTGTTATGAGGCAGACAACTGCAGGCAGAGGAATATAGTAGCATCAGCAATTTGTGTGGGACTCCTGTATTTTCTGGAATCCGACACAATGTGCTAATGCTACACGATTCCCCATTCAACACAAATAACCAAGGATGAATATCCATTCCCAATGGCCTGACACACATTTTCCACAGTGGATGAAACATTTGTTTCAATGCACGAAGCACATTTAACTGGTTTGTATCGGAATAACAGCGGTATTTTACATTGATTCACTTTAAACTCTTTCCACTGGACTAGATGCTCAAAGGCAGAGCGTCAACCATGACATTAACTGTGGCTGGAATCTGATAGTGTAGCTCCCGGAGTCCATGACCACACCCAGTAAACACCATGGGCGCAACACCTCCAACATCACAGCTTGGTTTAGGAACAACTCTGCCAAAGACCACAAGGAATTGCAGAGAGTTCTGGATGTAGCCTAGTCCATAACTCCAGACTCGACTCCCCATCATCGACTCCATATACACTTCACATTGCCTCAGGTAAGCAGCCAACATAATCAAAAGCCCGATCTTATAGAGGTGTACAAAATCATGAGAGGAATAGATCGGGTAGACGCACAGGGTCTCTTGCCCAGAGTTGGGGAATCGAGAACCAGGAGACACAGGTTTAAGGTGAGAGGGGGAAAGATTTGGTAGGAATCTGAGGGGAAACATTTTCGCACAAAGAGTGGGTGGGCGTCTGGAACGAGTTGCCGGAGGAGGTAGTTGAGGCAGGTGCTATTGCAATGTTTAAGAAACATTTGGACAGGTACATGGATAGGACAGGTTTAGAGGGATATGGGCCAAATGCAGGCGGGTGGGACTAGTGCAGATGAGACATGTTGGTCAGCGTGGGCCAGTTGGATGAAGGGCCTGTTTCCACAGTGTATGACTTGTCCCATCCCAGTCAGTCCTTCCTCTCGCTGCTCCTCAGTACAGGCAGAAGATACGGAAGCTTGAAAGCGCGCACCACCATACTCAGCAATGGCTTCTTCCCCTCTCTGTTATCAGATGCTGAACGGTCCTTCCGTAAGCTAGGGTACTGTCTGAGTCATCTCGACACCATTACAGACATTGGACTTTATCTATGCAACTGATGCTGAGAACTATATTCTGCACTTTGTACCTTCCACTTTGCTCCGCCTATTGTACTTGAGTTTGTCTTGCTTGTATTTGTGTACGGTATTTCTGATCTGGATGGATAGCATGCAACACAAAGCTCTTTGCTGTACCTCGGTACACATGATACTAATAATAAACCTAACCCTAAGCCTCCCCCATCTCCCTCCATACATCCCGAAGAAAATGCATTTACCCAGAAAGTGGCAAGAATTTGGGTACATAAAGTGGGGAGAGGGTAGGGCACGGTAAGATGAATGGAGGGTCTCAAGAGAGGAGGGAGTGGAGGTGTGGGCTGAATGTTGGCTGGCAGGCAGACAGAAGACTTGGACAGGTTGGGTGAGTGGGCAGATGCAAATGCAGCTTAATGTGGATAAATGTGAGGTTATTCACTTTGGTGGCAAAAACAGGAGGGAAGATTATTATCTGAATGGTGTCAAGTTGGGAAAAGAGGAGGAACAACGGGATCTGGGGGTCCTTGTTCATCAGTCAATGAAAGTAAGCATGCAGGTACAGCAGGCAGTGAAGAAAGCAAATGGCATGTTGGCCTTCATAACAAGAGGAGTTGAGTAGAGGAGCAAAGAGGTCCTTCTGCAGTTGTACAGAGCCCTAGTGAGACCATACCTGGAGTATTGTGTGCAGTTTCGGTCCCCTAATTTGTGGAAGCCTAATTTGTGGAAGGACATTCTTGCTATTGAGGGAGTGCAGCGTAGGTTCACGAGGTTAATTCCCGGGATGGCGGGACTGTCATATGTTGAGAGAATGGAGTGACTGGGCTTGTATACACTGGAATTTAGGAGGATGAGAGGACACTTATTGAAACATGTAAGATTATTAATGGATTGGACACGCTAGAGGCAGGAAACATGTTCCCAATGTTGGGGGAGTTCAGAACCAGGGGCCACAGTTTAGGAATAAGGTATAAGTCATTTAGAACGGAGATGAGGAACAACTTTTTCACCCAGAGAGTTGTGAATCTGTGGAATTCTCTGCCTCAGAAGGCAGTGGAGACCAATTCTCTGGATGCTTTCAAGAGAGAGTTAGGTAGAGCTCTTAAAGATAGCGGAGTCAAGGGATATGGGGAGAAGGCAGGAACGGGGTACTGATTGTGGATGATCAGCCATGATCACAGTGAATGTTGGTGCTGGCTCGAAGGGCCGAATGGCCTACTCCTGCACCTATTGTCTATATACAAGTGCAGGTTAGAGCACTAGAGCTTCTACCAGAACCCATGGGTGTAAGTGGCACCCTGGCCAAATTCTTCACTACAGCGGCAGAGACCCTGGTTCAATCCCGACTACGGGTGCTGTCTGTACGGAGTTTGTACTTTCTCCCTGTGACCTGCGTGAGTTTTCTCTGGGCGCTCCGGTTTCCTCCCACACTCCAAAGACGTACAGGTTTGCAGGTCAATTGGCTTCTGTAAAAAAATTGTAAATTGTCCCCAATGTGTAGGATAGTGTTAGTGTACGTGGATCGCTGGTTGGTTTTGCTGTGCCGAAGCCTTGTTTCCACGCTGCATCTCTAAAGTCTAAAGTAAACTTCATAGAAACATCGAAAATAAGTGCAGGAGTAGGCCATTCGGCCCTTCGAGCCTGCACCGCCATTCAATATGATCATGGCTGATCATCCAACTCAGTATCCTGTACCTGCCTTCTCTCCAAACCACCTGATCCCTTTAGCCACAAGGGCCACATCTAACTCTAAAATCTAGCCATTGAACTGGCCTCAACTACCTTCTGTGGCAGAGAATTCCACAGATTCACCACTCTCTGTGTAAAAAATGATTTTCTCATCTCGGTCCTAAAAGACCTCCTTCTTATCCTTAAACTGTGATCCCTTGTTCTGGACTTCCCCAACATCGGGAATAATCTTCCTGCATCTAGCCTGTCCAACCCCCTTGAGAATTTTGTAAGTTTCTATAAGATCCCCCCTCAATCTTCTAAATTCTAGCGAGTCCTTTCCCAAGCATCTGCTCAGGACCCCCAGAACCCAGTCCTCTCCCCGGGATATCAACGCCTTCCAGCTTGTGACTAAAAACGGCCCAATATTTATTTTGATACCATGCGAGTTTTCTTTTTACACAGGGCAGTCCGCTTGCGGTACCATGGGTTATTTCGGTTCATTCCCTCAGCCGGAGGTTTGTTTTTGGTCCAGACCTAATAATAAATACCTGACTCCGTGCAGAGTGGAAAGTTCCCATGACAACCTCTGCGAGTTATTTTAAGCATTGAAACTGCGTGCGAGAGGCAGCCGAGCACTGTTGCCCAGTTCAGCTCAGCCCAGACCGGCACAAGCAACACGTTAGTCACACAGTGATACATCGTGGGCCCAACTTGCCCACACCGGCCAACAATGTCCCAGATACATATCCCCCCAAACTTATCCTATCCCATGTAGACACAAAATGCTGGAGTAACTCAGCGGGCCAGGCGGCATCCCTGGAGAGAAGGACCGGGTGAGGATTACGGGTCGAGACCCTTCTTCAGACTGAGAGTCAGTGCAGAGGGAGACACATAGATGTGGCGAGGGCAAGGTGTGAAAACGACAGATCAAAGGGGACGCTGGACAAGGAAAATGTAGAATGGTTCATTGTTAGCTGAGGGCAAGGCATACAATCAGTAAAATGTAACCAGGACAGCGAGACTGGAACTGGAAATGGGGAGGGAAGGATAGAGAGGGAAAGGAAAGGGTTATTTGAAGTTAGTGGCCAATATTCACACCGCTAGGGTGTAAACTGCCCAAGCGAAATATGAGATATATATGTACACACATACATAGTCTGAAGAAGGGTCTCGACCCGAAACGTCACCCATTCATTCTCTCCAGAGATGATGCTGCCTGTCCCGCTGAGTTACTTCAGCTTTTCGTGTCTGTCTTATGTGTGTGTGTGTGTGTGTGTGTGTGTGTGTGTGTGTGTGTGTGTGTGTGTGTGTGTGTGTGTGTGTGTGTGTGTGTGTGTAGATGTGTGTGTGTGTGTGTGTGTGTGTGTGGGTGAGTGTGTGTATAGGAAAATAGGAAAACATCTATTTTCCTCAATATTTATCATATTGTTTACAGTGTACTATGTTTACATATTGTGTTGTGCTGCAGCCAGTAAGAATGTCATTGTTCTATCTGGGACACATAACAATAAAACATCATTGACTCTCCAGTTTGCGCTGGGCCTCGCTCTGACAGGACAGGGATGGCCAGTGTGGGAATGTAGTTAATCTCAGACTAAACACTGCAAATGAGTGGCGAAATAGAGCGGGGCCGTGCCCACCGCGGGCAGACTGTTTGTGGGGGAGATGTCACGGGGGGCGACTGGGGATTTAAACTTCATTTTAACACAAGGTGGAAAAATAAAACTGCTCCCGGCCGTTCGCAAGCCGCCCGCTGTCTGCACTCGGACTATCCCGGGCAGAGGATGTAGAGTCCTCGCTCCCGCTGGCCTAGGTCCACCCATTCCTCTCTCCACAGATGCTGCCTGTCCCGCTGAGTTACCCCGGGAATGTTGTGTCTATCCTCGGTGTAAACCAGCATCTGCAGTTCCTTCCTCCACAGCACTGCATTTCGCATACAACCACAACGTGCTGGAGGAACTCAGGGGGTCAGGCAGCCTCCGTGGAAGGAAATGGACAGGCGACGTTTTGTATCGCTATAGTAAACTGCTACCAAAAATACTAAACTTGATCTACCCTCGACCCTCGACCCTCTCACCCCCTTCCCCATCTCTCCGTCTCCACCCTTTCACATCCTGAACAGCTGGCCAGCAGGGATTCGGTGGGCCGAAGGGCCTGTTTCCACGCCGAATCTCCAAACAAAACCAAACTAAGCCAAATTGGTTATCTGGATTCATCGGGTATTTTTAAAGCGGAGAATGAAGGTTCTTGGTTAGTGCCGGTGTCAGGGGTTGAGAATGGCGTTGGGAGGGAGAGATAGACCAGACGTCCGGGGATGCTGCCTGTCCCGCTGAGTTACTCCAGCATTGTGTGGCTATCTACGGTGTAAACCAACATCTTGCCGTTCCTTCTTACACACATAAGCACGTTATCCCCTCCCCTCACTCTTCCCCCACTCTCTCTCACTGCGAAGGAATGCCAAGGGCTGTACGTACCTTGATTCCGATGTAGGAATTCCGATAGAAACAGCACAGGGCTGTTGAGAGAGCTCGTAAAAAGCTGCATCGCTCCGTCATGTTGGCGGAGAGCGGCGCTCCGTCAATGTTGACAAGCGGGCGAGAGACTAACAGTGTGTGACAGCTAGCGGCGAGCCCATCACAGGCACCCCCTCCCCGACCCTCCCCTCCCCTCCCCGCCCCGCTCCTGCCTCTAGTCCCGGACCCCTCCTGGTCCACGAGTCGCCTTGGGAGCGCCTTCTGACGAGGAACACAGCGAGACTGTCTCTGACAACTAACTGCCCCTTAGCAGCCCATGTATGGGCAACGGGCGGGCGCCGCGCATTACTCCCGAGAGAACGCCACTCAAGGCTCTCCCTCTCCCCTCCCCTCTTTCCCACACTCTCCCCTTCCCTTCTCTCTCCCCCTCTCTCCCCTCCACTCTTTCCCACACTCTCCCCTTCCCTTCCCTTCCCTCTCCCCCTCTCTCCCCTCCCCTCTTTCCCACACTCTCCCCTTCCCTTCCCTTCCCTCTCCCCCTCTCTCCCCTCCCCTCTTTCCCACACTCTCCCCTTCCCTTCCCTCTCCCCCTCTCTCCCCTCCACTCTTTCCCACACTCTCCCCTTCCCTTCTCTCTCTCTCTCCCTCCCTCTCTCTCCAACACTCTCCCTCTCCTCTCTTTCTCACTCTCCTCTTCCCCTCTCTCCCTGTCCCTCTCCCCCTCCCTCTCCCAAACTCCACCTTTCCCCTATTCTACCTTCCCCCTCTCTCCCTCCCCCTCTCTATCCCTCCCTCCCTCCCTCCTTCCTCCCCCTCCCCTCCCCCCTCCCTCTCCCTCCCTCCCTGCAAGCAGGGAGACTCCTCATGACGGCGACTCTCCCTCATTCACAGTTGCCAGTGAGTCGGGGCTTTACCTGGACTACCATTTCAGTGGGTTATCTCTTCTCTGCAGTCACCTAACAAAGTGCGTCTGAAGCAACTACTTACTACTCCCCGTTGTTCAGCAAGAACTAACTGCTGGGTGAGAGTTGGAGTTCACCGCTCCTTAATGATACACACAAACTTTCCCCATTTCACCCCCATGGAACGATACCTGGCTAATTGCCAACCCCAGACCTTCCCAGGACCTTTGGCATGAAAGGTGCGAACCTTCAATCCTCGGAATGAACTAGAAAGAGAGCTGGCTGAATAAAAAATAACCACTAGCAAGACGGAGTGCAGTCTTGCATATTTGAAATTGTTCTAACTAATCATTGACTTGCACCGGGTTGTTCAGCAGCAGTCCGCGCGGGTTCGATATCAGGAGGGAATCAGCATGATAGTTTGCTCTCTCCGACACTCACAGTCTGAAGACAGACACAAAATGCTGGAGTAACTCAGCGGGTCAGGCAGCATCCCTGGAGAGAAGGAATAGGTGACGTTTCGGGTCGAGACCCTTCTCCCGGCTGAGAGTCCAAGGGGAGAGGGAAACTAGAGGTATGAAGAGAGCCAAATCAAATTCCCACCCGAAACGTCACCTATTATTTTTCTCCACAGATGCTGCCTGACCCGCTGAATTACTCCAGCATTTTGTGTCTATCTTCCTACACATACACAAACTATCGCGGACCAGAGGATGGGCAGTCAAACGGAATGGGGTCCAGGAACAACTAAAGTAACAATTTTAGTAAACTTATTTTTTTCCACCACTTCTTGCTTCCATTGCCTCCCATCTACACTTCACTTTGCCAGTATAATGAAGGACCAGTCTCACCCCAGTCATTCCTTCTTCTCCCCACTCCCATTAGGCAAGAGCTACAGCCCATTGCAACTGGAAGCCACACTTTTGGGAGTTTAGGAAGCAGAGGAGACTTCATTGAAACTTACTGAATGGTGAATGTCCTGGATAGAGTGAATGTGGACAGGATGTTTCCACTAGTGGGAGAGTTTAGGACCAGAGGACATAGCCTCAGAATAAATGAGAAATTTGCAGAGTGTTGTGTACGTAACCCAGACCATCACGCTAGCCAACCTCCCTTGACTTCATCTACACTTCACGCTGCCTGGGCAAGATCACCAGCCTAATCAAAGACCAGTCTCACCCCGGTCACTCCCTCTTCTCCCCTCTCCCATCAGGCAAGAGGTACAGAAGTTTGAGAACGCACACCTCCGGATTCAGGGACAATTTCTTCCCAGCTGTTACCAGGCAACAAGGGGTCACAGTTTAAGGATAAGGGGGAAGTCTTTTAGGACCGAGATGAGAAAATCATTTTTTACACAGAGAGTGGTGAATCTGTGGAATTCTCTGCCACAGAAGGTAGTTGAGGCCAGTTCATTGGCTATATTTAAGAGGGAGTTAGATGTGGCCCTTGTGGCTAAAGAGATCAGGGGTATGGAGAGAAGGCAGGTACGGGATACTGAGTTGGATGATCAGCCATGATCATATTGAATGGGCCGAATGGCCTACTCCTGCACCTAATTTCTATGTTTCTATGTTTCTAACTGAACCATCCTCTCACCAACTGGAGAGCGGTTCTGAATCTCCCATCTACAACATTGGGGCCCTTCAAACTATCTCTAATCGGACTTTACTAAACTTTATCTAAAGTTGCTACGGTTAGATAAACCGCTAAACGTTATTCCCTTCATTGCATGTCAGCTCACTGTGGGCAGCCTGAAGAAGGGGTCCAAACCTGAAACATCACTTATCCATGTCCCCCAGAGATGCTGCCTGACCTGCTGAGTTACTCCGGCACTTTGTGTTTTTTTAAAATTGTAAACCAACATCTGCAGTTCCTTGTGTCAACATGTGATCTTTGGGATTTTGTGGCTGAAATGGTAGCCCTATCCTAGCGTGCGACGAGATTGGATGGGGGGTGGATTGGATGGGGGGGTGGGGGGCACAGAGAAAGGTTTAAAGGGGAGATTGAAACAGGAGCTTAAGTGTAATTACAATTGTCTGTCTGTATGGAGTGCAAGGCAGACAACGGATTCACAATACTAATGACCCGTTTCCATACAGTAATAGTGAAGCATTTGGAAATGCTTGAATTAAAAATGGGTTGCTTCAGGGCAGGTGTTGTGGGAAGTTATTAAACGATGAATCATTCTTTTTGAATATTAATATCCACGCACGAGTGAGTTATGTGGGTGAGACTGTTCTCCAAGAGACATCAGGTCCCACCTCAAGGTTAGTGTTACAATAACTGGGGAAACTCCAGACTCTGGCATTCCTTCTTGCTTGTGCCTGGACTTAGATTTACCAGGATGTTGCCAGTTCCTAGTTTCTAAGAATTTCATTGCTCTGTTGTCAGTGTACACAACAACGTTTAACTGTCCTCGACTCTTGTTACTGCCTCCATTCTCTGCTCACCAATTCAAGGCCAATCAACGAGTCTTCAATGTTGCATGGCTGTGGTGGTACACTTGTCGCTTTACCTCTCTCCCCCCCTCGACTCCATCCAAGGACCCAAGCAGTCTTTCCAGGTGCGGCAGAGGTTCACCTGCGCCTCCTCCAACCTCGTCTATTGCATCCGCTGCTCTAGGTGTCAACTGCTCTACATCAGTTGAGACCAAGCGCAGGCTTGGCGATCGTTTCGCCCAACACCTCCGCACAGTTCGCATTAACCAACCTCATCTCCCGGTGGCTCAGCACTTCAACATTCTGTATCCGACCTTTCTGTCCTGGGCCTCCTCCATGGCCAGAGTGAGTCCCACCGTAAATTGGAGGAGCAGCACCTCATAGTTCGCTTGGGTAGTTTACACCCCAGCGGTATGAACATTGACTTCTCCAATTTCCGGTAGTCCTTGCTTACTCCCTCCTTCCCCTCCCGTTCCCAGCTCTCCCACAACTCACTGTCTCCGCCTCTTCCTTTCTTCTTCCTGCCCCTCCCCATACCCCCACATCAGTCTGACGGGTCTCGACCCAAAACGTCACCTATTCCTTCGCTCCATAGATGCTGCCTCACCCGCTGAGTTTCTCCAGCATTTTTCTCTACCTTCAATATTGCACGATGCTTTCTAAGCAACAGTTTACAATACAACATCATTTCACATATTACAATTGTAATCCCCGGCAAGTCATTACTTTTTGTCTTTCCTTTTCATTTTACAATGACTCAAAGTCACATCTTTTTCCGATTTTAATTAGTAACTCTCCTGTGCAAGGTAAATGCAAGTTGTTTTTTTTAAAGTTAGTTTAGACTTAAAAAATTCAGCGTGGAAACAGGTCCTTCAGCCCAATTTGCCCACGCTGGCCAACATGTCCCATCTACACAAGTCCCAACTGCCTGCCTTTGGCCCATATCCCTCTAAACCTATCCTATCCATGTACCTGTCCAAATGTTTCTTAAAAGTTGCAATAACTACCCCATCTATATCCACATTACAGCTCGTTCCATAGACCCACCACTCTTTGTGTAAAATAAGTCACCCCTCAGGCTCCTATTAAATCTTTCCTCCCTCACCTTAAACCTGTTGGTGGATCAGGAATGACATGACAATCTGACTGAGAAGATTACGGAGAATCGGTATGTCAAGGAGGACTCTCTCGAACTTCTACAGGTGCACAGTAGAGAGCATGCTGACCGGTTGCATCGTGGCTTGGTTCGGCAACTTGAGCGCCATGGAGCGGAAAAGACTACAAAAAGTAGTAAACTCTGCCCAGTCCATCATCAACTCTGACCTCCCTTCCATCGAGGGGATCTATCGCAGTCGCTGCCTCAAAAAGGCTGGCAGCATCATCAAGGACCCACACCATCCTGGCCACACACTCATCCCCCCGCTACCTTCAGGTAGAAGGTACAGGAGCCTGAAGACTGCAACGACTAGGTTCAGGAATAGCTCTTCCTCACATCAAGCTATTAAACTCGGCTCAGACAAAACTCTGAACATTAATAGCCCATTATCTGTTTATTTGCACTTTTTCAGTTTATTTATTCATGTGTGTATATATTTATATAATGGTATATGGACATACTGATCTGTTCTGTAGTCAATGCCTACTATTTTCTGTTGTGCTGAAGCAAAGCAAGAATTTCATTGTCCTATCAGGGACACATGACAATAAACTCTCTTGAAGCTTGAATCTATGTTAGTACAGCAGGTTACTTTCCCTGAAGGACCAGACCAGTTGAATGGTATTTCTGTGGCTGCCATTACGAAGTCTAGAATTAATTACTTGACTATAATTACACTAACTACCACGGTGGAATAGATCTGACGTGAATGTGTAGAAAGGAACTGCAGATGCTGATACATACCGAAGATAGACAGAAAGTGCTGGAGTAACTCAGCGGGCCAGGCAGCATCTCTGGAGAAGGGATGGGTGACGTTTTGGGTCGGGGTCATCAGGCTGAAGAAACGTCACCTTTCCATGTTCTCCGGGGATGGGGCCTGAGTTACTCCAGCACTTTCTGTCTATCCTTAGACCTGACTGCAAGCCTGCAGGATCACTGCTGCTGTTGACATTTTCCCAGCTTATGTTGGTAACAGGATATGTTTGTTCTGTGCACCCGACCAGAAATCACTGTTCCTAAACAAGCCGTAATCATCATTTTTATTAGCATCTCAACCATGGATCAAAGAAACATTTGAGTTTGGAAGTTCCTGCACTTAGGGCTAATTACAGCCCTGGCTCCAGTGAAGGTTGTAACATAAACTGCACAGATAACTAAATTGGGAAGGGGGCAACACCCAGATCACCAGTTAATTCCATGCATGGCTGGTGTGCCAGGAAGTTTTACACTGGGTCCCACCCAAGCTCTCTGTAACTCGAGTGCATCTCACCACCTCTAATCGCCTCGTTCCTATCAGACAAGGAAACACACGCAGAAACACCCCTCTCATTTAAGAAAATAAGTATTTAAGAAGGAACTGCAGATGCTGGAAAATCGAAGGTGGACAAAAATGCTGGAGAAACTCAGTGGGTGCAGCAGCATCTATGGAGCGAAGGAAATAGGCAACGTTTCGGGCCTAAACGTTGCCTATTTCCTTCGCTCCATAGATGCTGCTGCACCCGCTGAGTTTCTCCAGCATTTTTGTGTACCTAAGAAAATAGGTTTAGAGATACAGCGAGGAAACATGCCCCTTTGGCCCACCGAGTCTGCGCTGACCAGCGATCCCCCGCACACTAACACTACCCCACACACATACACACACACTAGGGACAATTTACAATGTTACCAAGCCATTTAGCCTACAAGCCTGCGCATCTTTGGAGTGTGGGAGGAGACCGCAGCTCCCGGAGAAAACCAACGCGGTCACGGGGAGAACGTGCAAACTACGTACCGACGACATCTCTGGTCAGGATCAAACCCGGACGTGCAGGTTTGCAGATTAATTGGCTTCGGTAAAGATTGTCCCTAGTGTGTAGGATAGTGCTAGTGTCCGGTGTGATCGCTGGTCGGCTTGGACTCAGTGGACCTGTTTCTGCACTGTATCTCTAAATTACACATAGTATGGTCTCAGTTATTTGTGTAGCAAGCAAACAAAAGCGTTTCACTGTACACATGACAATAATAAATCTAAACTTAAACAATCCATTCGATAGCTTTAAGGGCATCGGTTTGACTCAATAGTAATCAGGGACATGGCAGACAGAAACTGACCATCAGGAATAACATTTCTCAGCACACACATATCTAAAGTGCGGAGATATTATGAGAGTTTGTAATTCACCATTAACCAGACCACCTGATGTGGTCTTTGGACCTGTACAGGGACTTGCATTTAAATGTGAGGTGGCAGATGGCGTGTGTGTGTGAAATGGTAACACTGATGTGTCCATCCATCCAAACCACTCATTAGTGTTAAGTGTGTCTTAGGGGGAAATTGCAATGTCCCAATTGAATTCATTAAATGTGCTATCTGCTACTAATGGAAGGAGAATTCCTCTGGGATTTGGCATTCATTGACGTTCCTCTCGCATTTTATCACAGAATCAGATCTTTGAACCCAGAGATTCATCTGTAATTCAACAGGGCAGGAGCAAGGCTTTTTGCAGCCGGAATATTCAATCCTGCATGTGATGTGTGTTGGTCAGTCAGTCAGTCTTCCCGTTTGTGTGTGTGTGTGTGTGTGTGTGTGTGTGTGTGCATATCTATATCTATATATATACACACGTGATGTTTCGGGTCAAGATCCTTCAGATGTGTGTGTGTGTACATACCACACACACACACGTGTATCTATATTACTAAATCTCTGATCTTGACCGCTTTTGGCCGACTGTGCTGCGATTTCCGAGAGAACGCCGCCACCTACGGCCGTCATTTTTGGCCACCTCGCTCAGAGACCCCCTCCGCCGTATGAGTGCTCGATGAAAAATGAGAGAGATATTAATGTTTTTAAAAAGTTCCCCATTCTCTCTGCTGCCTCTGCTGGCGGCAGGGGCAGGGACTATAAAACCAGGAAGTGTCGTGCCTCACTCAGTCTCTGCCAGACCCTGGAAGCGAGAGGGTCTGGCAGAGACCGAGCTGCGAACAACACTGAACGCACGTTCACTCCACGGTGAGTCCCCTCGATACGGCTGTAAAGCGGCTGCAGCCCTTTTTAACAAGTTTGTGTTCACAAAATGAATTTTGGCTGTCGGGTGTCTGCAGCCCAATTGTTTGCCTCGCCTTTTTTAACAAGTTTGTGTTCACAAAATCAATTTTGGTTGTCGGGTGGCTGCATCCCAATTGTTTGCCTTGGCTTGGCTTTTAAAATCGTTGCGACAGTTGGATGCCTGCCCAAGCATCCATACGGCCCACAATGTCTATACTAGCCCTCTGGAAACCAGTACCTTCGGCCCGCAACACCCATACTAGCGCAACAGACAGCCCCGTCCCCCCGTATTGTGTTGGTGACCAGCCCTCCCGTGTGATGCTGGGACCCAACAGGTCCCACTTAGTCGAGTATATATACACACACACCTGAAGGGTCTTGACCAGAAACATCACCCATTCCTTTGTTTACAGTGTATTATGTTCACATATTCTGTCGTGCTGCTGCAAGTAAGAATTTCATTGTTCTATCTGACTATTTGACTCGTTCAAGATGGCTGATGTGCAGGAGTGGGCTCCGTCTGTGTATGGCAGCCTGCCCGCAGTCCGTCTCTTCACCTTTTTTTTAATTTTAAGTCCTGTCCAAAATGTTAGTGGTGGTCTTTTATGTGGTGGGGGGGGGGGGGGGGGGGGGGGGGGGAAGGGGGAAACTTTAATTCTTAGTCCCCTACCTGGTCGGAGAGGCAGCATCCCTCCGAGCTGCTTCTTCGCCCCGTCCTCGCGGCCTACCATCGAGAATGGAGCGGCGTTTCCTGTCGGGACCGGCCGGGACTACAGCTTCGGCGGCGGCGCAGCGCAAGGACACCATCACGGAGCGGAGCCACGGAGCAGGCGATGCCTTGCCGGGTCGCCGTGCGGTAAGCTCCGGAGCGCTGTGGCCGTCGATCCAAACATCGCGGAGCTGGGGCTGCGGGCGTCCGGCCGCGGGCGGCGCTGGATTTGGAGCGCCGCGGAGCCAGGGATCGAGTTCGCCGGGGTCGGAGCTCCAACCGGCGCGGCCTGAAGTCTACGAGTTCTCCGGTCTCCGGGGAGGAGGCAGCCGCTCCAGACTTTCCAAGCCGCTTGAGGAATTGTTTCACCCGACGCCAGAGTTCCATCTTCACGGCAAGAGGGCCCAGAAAACATCGGACTGGCTGCAAGGCCACAAATGGGCCCCGACCTCGGGTGTTTCAGAGGAAGAGGACTTAACTTTCTGCTGCCTTTCCCCACAGTGGACATTTTTGATTCTGTTGTGGGGGGATGTTTGTGTTGAACTCTATGTGTTGTGTCCATTTTCTTTCTTTATTTATTTTTAACCTTTTTCTATGGTTTGTATGTAAATTTATTATTTAATTTATGTAAAGCACTTTGGTGTCAATGCGAGTTGACTTAAAACGTGCTATATAAATAAAGCAATAATAATAATAATAATAATAATAAACCACTCTTGACATAACTTCTGAGATTTAATCAGGAAGGTGGGTGACTGCATAGGGATCAATAATGAAGGCGACAATCAATTACTTCACTGGCCGCTGAGCTATATCCACGGGTACTCGCGTGCCAAGCTTCGAGAGACTTAGTGTTAAAAGCATAATTGCACATTGAGGCATCAGGTATAACCACAGGCATGTGGGGAATGCTGAATAAAGCTTTAGGCAGTTACAAGTTACAATTCAATATTGTGTTTACAAATTGTGTGTAAATGACTGTACTGCAGAATAATCCTAATGTAGGTTTGGGCTTATTGTTGTCACCTGTTGTGAGGTACAGTGAAAAGCTTTGGAAAAAAGGAATCGCTGTCAGTGCAGGTTGAGACCATTAGACTTAGTCTGAAGAAGGGTCTCGACCCGAAACAACACTTATTCCTTTTCTCCAGCGATACTGCCTGATCCGCTGAGTTACTCCAGCATTTTGTATCTATCTTCGGTGTAAACCAGCATCTGCAGTTCCTTCTTACACAATGAACGGTATCCAAACCCATACATAAATACAAGAAAGCCACATTCAGGTACTATGGGTAGTGTGACGGGATAGATACAAGGTGCAGAACATACAGTGGCTTGCAAAAGTTTTCATACCCCTTGAACTTTTCCACATTTCGTCACGTTACAACCACAAACGTAATGTATTTTATTGGGATTTTATGTGATAGACCAACACAAAGTGGTGTATAATTGTGAAGTGGAAGGAAAATGATACATGGTTTTCAATTTTTTTTACAAATAAAAAACTGAAAAGTGTAGCGTGCAAAAGTATTCAGCCCCCCTGAGTCAATACTTTGTAGAACCACCTTTCGCTGCAATTACAGCTGCAAGTCTTTTGGGGGTATGTCTCTACCAGCTTTGCACATCTAGAGACTGAAATTTTTGCCCATTCTTCTTTGCAAAATAGCTCAAGCTCAGTCAGATTGGATGGAGAGCGTCTGTGAACAGCAATTTTCAAGTCTTGCCAGAGATTCTCAATTGGATTTAGGTCTGGACTTTGACTGGGCCATTCTAACACATGAATATGCTTTGATCTAAACCATTCCATTGTAGCTCAGGCTGTATGTTTAGGGTCGTTGTCCTGCTGGAAGGTGAACCTCCGCCCCAGTCTCAAGTCTTTTGCAGACTCTAACAGGTTTTCTTCCACGATTGCCCTGTATTTGGCTCCATCCATCTTCCCATCAACTCTGACCAGCTTCCCTGTCCCTGCTGAAGAAAAGCATCCCCACAGCATGATGCTGCCACCACCATGTTTCACAGGGGGGGATGGTGTTCAGGGTGATGTGCAGTGTTAGATTTCCGCCACACATAGCGTTTTGCATTTAGGCCAAAAACTTCAATTTTGGTCTCATCTGACCAGAGCACCTTCCTCCACATGTTTGCTGTGTCCCCCACATGGCTTGTGGCAAACTGCAAACGGGACTTCTTATGGCTTTTTTTCAACAATGGCTTTCTTCTTGCCACTCTTCCATAAAGGCCCGATTTGTGGAGTGCACGACTAATAGTTGTCCTGTGGACAGATTCTCCCACCTGAGCTGTGGATCTCTGCAGCTCCTCCAGAGTTACCTTGGCTGCTTCTCTGATCAATGCTCTCCTTGCCCGGCCTGTCAGTTTAGGTGGACGGCCATGTCTTGGTAGGTTTGCAGTTGTGCCATACTCTTTCCATTTTCGGATGATGGATTGAACAGTGCTCCGTGAGATGTTCAAAGCTTGGGATATTTTTTTATAACCTAACCCTGCTTTAAACTTCTCCACAACTTTATCCCTGACCTGTCTGGTGTGTTCCTTGGGCTTCATGATGCTGTTTGTTCACTAATGTTCTCTAACGAACCTCTGAGGCCTTCACAGAACAGCTGTATTTATACTGAGATTAGATTACACACAAGTGGACTCTATTTACTAATTAGGTGACCTCTGAAGGCAATTGGTTGCACTGGATTTTATTTAGGGGTATCAGAGTAAAGGGGGCTGAATACTTTTGCACGCCACACTTTTCAGTTTTTTATTTGTAAAAAAATTTAAAAACCATGTATCATTTTCCTTTCACTTCACAATTATGCGTCACTTTGTGTTGGTCTATCACATAAAATCCCAATAAAATACATTTACGTTTGTGGTTGTAACGTGACAAAATGTGGAAAAGTTCAAGGGGTATAAAACTTTTGCAAGCCACTGTAGTTCTCAGCGTTGTGGTGCACTGGTTCCAGAGATAAAATGTAATGTCTACAATGAGGTAGAGGAGAAATTGATTTTTACCCTAGTTTATGGAAGGACTGTTCAGAAGCCTGATAACAGAGGGGGAAGAAGCCATTCCACTCTTTCAAGCTCCTGTCAGAAGGGAGCGGGAAGAAGGAGAAATGACCAGCATGGGAATGTTGGCTGCTTTTCTGAGGCAGCGCGAAGTGTAGATGGAGTCGATGGTGGGGAGTCTGGTCTGTGTGATTCACTGGTCTACATCCACAATTCTCTGCAACATCTTGCAGCCAAACCATGCTGTAATACCACCCAACACAGTACGCTTTCTATGGTACATCCGTAGAAGTGGGTCAGAGTCATTGGAGACGTGTCTAATTTCAGAATGTCACCCAGTGGTACGAACGTTGATTTCTCTCATTTTGTTACCCTTGCCCCTCCCCCCTCCCCTTCCCTCCCCCAACAGTCATCCTACTAGTTCCACTGTTCACATCCTTGTATCCCTTCGCTATCACCTCTTCCCCAGCCAACAATGGCCCATGATGACCTTTCCTTGGTCATCTGTTGCTGGCCCTGCTTTGTTCTGGCCTTTTCTTGCCTCCAGTTCACACCCTTGTACTGTCAGCCTGAAGAAGGGACCCGACACGAAACATCACAACCTTTTTTCTCCAGAGAAGCTGCCTGTCCCGCTGAGCTGTTCAAGCACGTTGTGTCTCTTTTGTCTACTTTCTTCTGTGCGCTGAGGAAGTCGAGGCATTGGTGTGACTTCTTGACAGTTTGGTTTAGAGATACAGAACGGAAACAGGCCCTTCGGCCCATCGGGTCCGCGCCGACCAGCTCTCCTAAACCCACAGGGGACAATTTTTACATTTACCAAGCCAATTAACCTACAAACCTGTACGTCTTTGGAGTGTGGGAGGAAACCGAAGATGTCGGAGAAAACCCACACAGGTCACGGGGAGAACGTACAAACTCCGTAGTCGGGATCGAACCCGGGTCTCCGGTGCTGCGTTCATTGTAAGGCAGTAACACTACACCTGCGCCACCGTGGCCGCCCTTTCAAGCAGTTGCTTCAGTGTGGGTTCACCCACGACAGATCAATGGGAATGTTAACGGCAAGAAACCCGAAGCTTACGTAGGCACCATTGATGCAGATTGGACACACGTGCTCCACCACGCTCCCTGAAGCTCCTGGTGCATGTTGTACTCTCTGACCTGCTCGTGGTAGAGCCAGCCAGCATAAGGCAACGCGCCTTCTACATCCGACCCGCTGGAGCATGTGGACAGTGTGTGCGCCTGCCCCTCACTATGGTGGGAACAGTCAGCAGTGCGAGCCGGGAAATCCTCAGGGAAATCCAATCAGTCATCAGCATGGGTTCTGGTGAAACCCATGTCAAGAGAGGGGCCGGGCTGGCAGCTCCAGGAGGGACAGGGGCGAGGGTAACAGAGGAGGGGTGGGGAAGGTTGGGTTATTGGGGTTAAGGGGGATGCCACGGCAGTGGTGACGTTACGGACAGTTCGTCTAGTCAGGCTGTACGCGTGGAGCTGAGGAACTAGAAGGGGTGAGTGATCACCTAGTTGGGAGTGTACCACAGGCCTACAAATAGTCCAGGGGGATTAGAAGAGCAAATGTGCCGGGAGATTGCAGGCAGCTGCATAGAAACATAGAAAATAGGTGCAGGAGGAGGCCATTCGGCCCTTCGAGCCAGCACCGCCATTCATCGTGATCATGGCTGATCGTCCCCCATCAATAACCCGTGCCTGCCTTCTCCCCATATCCCTCGACCCCACTAGCCCCTAGAGCTCTATCTAACTCTCTCTTAAATCCATCCAGTGACTTGGCCTCCACTGCCCTCTGTGGCAGGGAATTCCATAAATTCACAACTCTCTGGGTGAAAACTTTTTTTCTCACCTCAGTCTTAAATGACCTCCCCTTTATTCTAAGACTGTGGCCCCTGGTTCTGGACTCGCCCAACATTGGGAACATTTTTCCTGCATCTAGCATGGTCTCTCTCTCTCTCTCTCTCTCTCTCCCCAATACAGAGAGAATGCATTCTGTCCAAGAAGGGGTTAAATAACCAGGGAATTACGTGCGAGTTAGCAATTCACCAGCAATAGAGGATAATAGGAGCAGATCTGGTTGAAGGAACATTCCCGATTTAAGGAATGTCCCAGGAATGTCTTCTGTGACTTGAGGCCGTGACCAGTAGCCAAGACTGCCCCACATCATTGCAACGCTGAGAACAATCGACACAGGATAGAATCATAGAGTCACACAGTGTGGAAACAGGCCCTTCGGCCCAACTTGCCCATGCCGACCAACATGCCCCATCGATATACTAGTCCCATCTGCCTCCCTTTGGCCCATATCCCTCTGAACCCGTCCTATCCATGAACCTGTCCAAATGTTTTGACAACATTGCAATGGTCCCTGCCTCAACTACCTCCTCGGGAAGCTCGTTCCGTACACCCACTACCCTTGGTGTAAAAAAAAATTACCCCATGTTCCTTTTAAATCTTTCCCCCCTCACTCCTCACTTTAAACCCATGTCCTCTGGTTCTTAATAATAATAATAATAATAATAATATTTTCTTGTCATTGTAAATACATACAACAACATTCCAGGCGCACTGCCCGAGCGGAGTTCCAACGTAACAGATAAATAAATAACGACAATGGCAACAGCAAAAACGGCAAGAAAAATGTCGTCAAGTCAGACTGGGCAATATTTCACAGTATAGTGTTGTGGCAGTACAAATTATTGGCTATGGGGGCTGTGTGTTCAGTGCAGAGTTCAGATTGGTGATGGCCTTGGGGTAAAAACTGTCCGTTAATCTTGTGGTGTGTGATTTGATGGACCTGTAACGCTTTCCTGAGGGCAGAAGGGCAAACAAGTTATATGTGGGATGAGAAGAGTCATTTAGTACGCGTGATGCCCTCCGCAGGCAACGAGAGCTGTAGATCTCATCCAGGGCAGGCAGGTGTGTGTTGGTGATCTTCTGGGCTGTATTGATGACTCTCTGCAGAGCCTTCTTGTCAGCCGCAGAACTCTTGCCCTCCTTGATTCCCTGACTCTGGGCAAAAGACTCTAAAGTGTTTACCCGATCTATTCCTCTCATGATTTTTGTCCACCTCTATAAGATCACCCCTCATCCTCCTGATCTCCAAGGAATAAAGTCCTAGCCCGCTCAACCTCTATGAGTTGGGGCAAAATGACTGGCAGCATTCCAGCAAGCAACTGGCTAAATGAGTCAAGTGAACACAAGCAGTTCTGTTGTAACAAGCGATGGCCATCCCTCTGAAGAAGGGTCTCGACCCGAAACGTCATCCACTCCTTCTTTCCAGAGATGCTGCCTGTCCCGCTGAGTTACTCCAGCATTTTGTGTCTATATTCGGTGTAAACCATCATCTGCAGTTCCTTCCTACACATCTCTCTTAAGCAATGCAGATGAATGGAGGGCATCAAGTACATCTTTAAGTGCAGTCATGAGTTCAGATCACCACTGGCAGTGCCTCAGATTATCAACAGCCAGCAACAAACCCAACTAAAGATCCAATCTGTTATTATAGTGTTAACGCTCATTGCTGTGGTTCATACCAAGATGCTTGATAAGGAATTAATTACAGAACACTCCCCCTTGCCGGGAAAATAAACATTCCCAGAGCAACACAGAATTCCCCAGCTGCTGTAAGAAAGTATATGGCTCCAGAGGCCACAATACTGTCACTTATTCTCAACATAACTATACTGCAACACAAGCAAGAATGCACGGTTGCTTCACAAGTGAAGCATATCATCCTGTGTGGTCAAAACACAAAGTGCTGGAGTACCTCAGCAGGTCAGGCAGCATCTGTGGAAGGAATGGAAAACGCGATGATTCGGGTCACGACCGTGCTTCAGACTATCTGAAGCAATGTCCCAAACCCACAACGTCGCCTATCCATTCCCTCCACGGATACTGCCTGACCTGCTGAGTTACTCCAGCACTTTTGCTCAAGATCCTAACAGTTCCACCTGCCCGCATTCTTTGTGGCGATATTTTGAATCCACATCCACCACAGTTTAGACTTTAGAGATACAGCGGGGAAACAGGCCATTCGGCCCGCCGAGTCTGTGCCACCCAGCATTCAACCTGTACACTAACCTACATACTCGACACAATTTTAAAATGTTTTACCAAAGCCAATTAACCTACAAACCTGTGCGTCTTTGGAATGTGGGAGGAAACTGGAGCACCCGGAGAAAACCCACGTGGTCACGGGGACAATGTACAAACTCCGTCCAGCCAGCACCTGTTGTCGGGATCGAACCCAGGTCTCTGGAGCTGTAAGGCAGCAACTTTTTTGGGGGTTAAAAAGAGATACAACGAGGAGACAGGCCCTTCGGCCCACCGGGTCCGTGCTGACCAGCCATTCCCGCACATTAACACCATTCTACACCCACTAGGGACAATTCTTACATTTACCAAGCCAATTAACCTACAAATATGTGCGTCTTTGGAGTGTGGGAGGAAGCCAAAGATCTCGGGGAAAACGTACAAACTCCGTACAGACAGAACCCGTAGTCGGGATCGAACCCGGGTCTCCGGTGCTGTATTCGCTTTAAGGCAGTAACTCTACCGCTGCGCCACCTCATTCATCCTCATCTCTGTCTTAAACGCATGCGGCTCATTCTGAGACATTGCCCTTTTGCTCTGGACTCTCCCCTGAGAGACAACATCTTCTCGGCATCCACCCTGATTATTCCCCAAGAATCCTCTGCTCCGACCCTCTCCCCAAATCAAAATCCCACCAACATGTCTACTTCAGCAGAAGTCTGAGGACATTTGTTATGTCGCCAAATACTCTATCAAACGCCCCAGCGGTATGAACATTGACTTCTCCAACTTCAAGTAACCCTTGCTTTCTCTCTCTCTCTCTCCATCCCTCCCCCTCCCCAGTTCCCCGACCAGTCTTGCTGTCTCCGACAACATTTTATCTCTGTTTGCTTTGTTGTCACCTTCTCCCAGATAACAATGATCTAGTCTACATTTTCCTTGATCTGCATTCCCTTTGCCCTGTTTTCACACCTTCACACTTCTTTATCTGTGTATCTCCCTCCTCCTCCCCCCCTCCCCCCCCCCCCCCCCCCCCCCCCACACACATCAGTCTGAAGGGTCTTGACCTGAAACGTTGGCCATTCCTTCTCTCCAGCCCTTGACCTTGAGACCACTAAGCTCCATGGCCACATTTTGACCATCAGTGCACTCCACTGGTTCATACTCAATCACTAAAGGGCCTGTCCCACTGTAAGAGTTTACCCAAGAGCTCTCCCGAGTTAAAAAAAAGTCAAATTCGTGGCAAGTACGTAGAATGTACGTAGCGGGTACGTCGGAGCTCGGGACGTCTCTTAGCGGCTCGTAACGCTAACGGCAGGTACTCGGGAAACGCGGTGAGTTCGTGAAGATTTTTTTTCCAACATGTTGAAAAATGTCCACGAGAGACCCGAGTACCTACGAGCGGCTATTACCGTAATTCTCCAAGTTCGAATCGGGGGAAACTCGGGAAAACTCTTGAATTACCTCGTACAGTGGGACAGGCCCTTTACTCACCAGCTTCATCTTAGAAAAGACCACTGATGTTGCACAAAGTTGTTGAAGGGTTGAGTTCTCTTCTGGGTAGCTTTGTCCATGCTTGGTCAAAGTGCCGGGACACAGAAACTGCACCAGTCATTGAGCAACTAATGGTCAACCCAGAGGCACATAATGCCTCGTGCACAGGCAACACAGGAGGCTGTCGTGGTTGCCCAGCGCTGGAGTTCCCGCCTTACAGAGCAAGAGATCCGGGTTCGATCCTGACTACGGGTGCTGTCCGTACAAAGTTTATGTGTTCTCCCTGTGACCGCGTGGGTTTTCTCCGGGTGCTCCCGTTTCCTCCCACATCCCAAAGACGTACAGAGGTTTGTAGGTTAATTGGCTTAGTATAATTGCAAATTGCAAATGGCAGTGAAGAAAGCAAATGGTATGTTAGCATTCATAGCAAAAGGATTTGAGTATAGGAGTGGGGAGGTTCTACTGCAGTTGTACAGGGTCTTGGTGAGACCACACCTGGAGTATTGCGTACAGTTTTGGTCTCCTAAGCTGAGGAAAGACATTCTTGCCCTCGAGGGAGTACAGAGAAGGTGCACCAGACTGATTCCTGGGATGGCAGGACTTTCATACGAGGAAAGACTGGATAGACTCGGCTTGTACTCGCTAGAATTTAGAAGATTGAGGGGGGATCTTATAGAAACGTACAAAATTCTTAAGGGGTTGGACAGGCTAGATGCAGGAAGATTATTCCCGATGTTGGGGAAGTCCAGAACTAGAGGTCACAGTTTAAGGATAAGAGGGAAGTCTTTTTGGACCGAGATGAGAAAATCATTTTTTACACAGAGAGTGGTGAATCTGTGGAATTCTCTGCCACAGAAGGTAGTTGAGGCCAGTTCATTGGCTATATTTAAGAGGGAGTTAGATGTGGCCCTTGTGGCTAAAGGGATCACGGGGTATGGAGAGAAGGCAGGGATGGGATACCGAGTTGGATGATCAGCCATGATCATATTGAATGGCGGTGCAGGCTCGAAGGGCCGAATGGCCTACTCCTGCACCTATTTTCTATGTTTCTATGTCCCTAGCATATGTGGGATAGTGTTAGTGTGTGGCGTCTGGTCAGCGCGGACTCGGTGGGCCGAAGGGCTTGTTTCCACGCTGTATCTCTAAACTAAACTACTAAACGCTCCCAACACACCGGGTCTCTGTCGCAAATGTTTCCCTCCCCCAAGTGATTCAGCAACTTGTCATCCGCTGAGTCAGGCTGAACATTTAGCTCCGCAACTGGTAACAAACATCCCACATGGAAATAGATTTAAGTGACTCATTTCTGAGTGGAGAATGGAATTCACCGACTTATTAAACTGGTATTGAGGGGAGAAAGGGAGAGGGGGGGGGGGGGAGAAAGAGAGGGGGGGAGAAAGAGAGAGGGGGAGAAAGAGAGAGGGGAGAGGTGAAAGAAAGCGGGGGAGGTAAAAGAGAGAGGAGGGAAAAGTGGAGAGGATTAATGACTCCATGCACCATTTCTGTAGGGCCTTCAGTCAAATGTGTGAGAGAGCTTGCTGTGTACAAGCTGCCTGTCTGTTCTCCCCTCATTCCAACTCATCAAAGGATAAAGAGATGTAACATCTCTAGCGGTCTCTCTGCCTTCTGTCCCAGGGAGAGAGAGCGTTTGCTCCACAAGGGGTGAGAGCCATCACACGGAGCGAGTGCTTGGAGCTCCCTGTAACAACACTGCAGCTATTTACATTAATGATTTAGATGAAGGAATTAAAAGTAACATTAGCAAATTTGCAGATGACACAAAGCTGGGTGGCAGTGTGAACTGCGAGAGGAGGATGCCATGAGGATGCAGGGTGACTTGGACAGGTTGGGTGAGTGGGCAGATGCAGTATAATGTGGATAAATGTGAGGTTATCTACTTTGGTGGCAAGAACAGAAAAGCAGAGTATTATCTGAATGGTGTCAGGTTAGGAAATGGGAACGTGCAACGAGACCAGGGTGTCCTTGTACATCATTCACTGAAAGTAAGCATGCAGGTACTGCAGGCAGTGAAGAAAGCTAATGGCATGTTGGCCTTCATAACGAGAGAAGTTAAGTATAGGAGCAAAGAGGTCCTTCTGCAATTGTACAGGGCCCTGGTGAGACCACACCTGGAGTATTGTGTGCAGTTTTGGTCTCCTAATTTGAGGAAGGTCATTCTTGCTATTGAGGGAGTGCAGCGTAGGTTCACGAGGTTAATTCCCGGGATGGCGGGACTGTCATATGATGAAAGAATGAAGTGACTGGGCTTGTATTCACTGGAATTTAGAAGGATGAGAGAGAATCTTATAGAAACATACAAAATTATTAAGGAACTGGACACGCTAGAGGCAGGAAACATGTTCCTGATGTTGGGAGAGTCCAGAACCAAGGGCCACATTTTAAGAATAAGGGGGAGGCCATTTAGAACAGAGATGAGGAAAAACTTTTTCACACAGAGGGTTGTGAATATGTAGAATTCTCTGCCTCAGAAGCCGATGGAGGCCGATTCACTGGATGCATTCAAAAGAGAGTTAGATAGAGCTCTTAAGGCTAGTGGAATCAAGGGGTATGGGGAGAAGGCAGGAACAGAGTACTAATTGTGGATGATCATATATGATCACATTGAATGCTGGTGGTGCTGAATGACCTACTCCTGCACCTAGTGTCTATGTATCTATGAGTCGGCTCATTAACGCAGCGACGAGCAGTAATCATGGCTCATTAGTGCACAAGGTTTTTTAACTACACGTTAATGACTTTACAGGGACAACACCTAATGGCTGAACCTCCCACCGGCTCCCTGCCTGTCTGTCTGTCTGCCTTTGGGCTGCTCAGCATCTCCCTGCCCCACGAGAGGCCACTCCCGCTTGGAAACTAGCCCACACCCCCTGCTCAGTGCAGACCCCAGCTCAACAGATCCCACAGAGCAGGGGGAACCGGGGGTCACGGAGAGGGGACGGTTCCCACCTCTTCGCAGAGTGTGGATTTGCCAAGAGAGTCTGGAGAAGGATGCAAGGGTCCTTGTCACTGTTCATCCCGAACAGCTCCGTCACAGAGGACTCTCAGACTGTTCCCAGGGACACACTCAGAGATGGACATCGAGTGCTGCTGGAAGGCCATCAACTCGGTGAAAGACTCTCTTTGGTCTGCCCGAGCGCTGTTGACCACCCAGCGGAGCGAGATGTCCATCGGGTGGTGAAAACTGCCCAACGCATCACCGGTTCCTCACTCCCCTCACCATTGAGTCTGTCCAGAGCAAGCGTTGTCTGCGAAGGGCGCTCAGCATCGTCAAGGACTGCTCCTACCCCAACCACAGTCTGTTTACCCTGCTCCCATCTGGGAGGCGCTACAGGTCTCTCCGTTGCCGGACCAGCAGGTTCAGGAACAGCTTCTTCCCTGCATTTGTTACCCTACTTAACTCTGCACCTTGGTGATTGCCAGTCACCCCCCCCCCCGGACACTCCTTCCCCCCAGTGACTGAGTCTGAATCTGGGGAATGTTGCCGAATGGCCCGCTCCAGACTGCAGGAGTACGTGCTGAGGGACGCACTGAAGCTTGATGCAGCCAACGCCAAGGCTCGGTGGGGGAGAACCACAGTCTAGGGTCCTGCTGGACGTATGGTAGAGACGCCCCTCAAACCAGGGAAGGGCTATCACCTCAGGGGGCCACATGAGTGCCTGCTAACAATAATCTATTTTACATTTTCCCTAGATAGGCACAAGAAGCTGGAGTAACTCAGCGGGACAGGCAGCATCTCTGGAGAGAAGGAATGGGTGATATTTCCGGTCGAGACCCTGCTTCAGACACATTTTCCTTGATCTCCATTCCCTTTGTCCCATTTTCACACCGTACACTTTCTTATCTATGCATCCTCTCCCCTGACATCAGTCAGAAGAAGTCTCGACCCGAACCGCCACCCATTCCTTCTCTCCAGAAATGCTGCCTGTCCCGCTGAGTTACTCCAGCATTTTGTGTCTATCAAGAAACTGCAGGTGCTGAAATCTTGAGCGAACCTCAAACTGCTGAGGAAGTTTCAGTCTGAGGAAGGGTCCGGGCCGGAAATGTCATCTTGTCCTTTCCCTCCACAGATGCTGCCTGACTCGCTGAGTTTCTCCAGCACTGTGTGTTTTGGCTGCAGTATCTGTTGTTACCACGGGAGGGCACCAGCTCACACTGTTTCCTTCCATTTTATCTTCCCAATCCGCATGCACCAGCACCAGATTTCAACACTCTCTCAGTGACTCTCTTTGGGAATCGCCCAAAATTCCTTGAGATTATTAAACCACGATAATTAATGGTAGCCAAGTCTTGCAACAAGAGCCTCCAGCATAACAACAACAACAGCAGGTAGTGCATTTCGTTGTCTCTATACTGTACACTGCACAATGACAATAAATCTGAATCGGAATCTGTAGATTCAAAAATTATTATTTATTATTATTAATAATTTCTCTTTTGAGAAGCATGGAGAGGGAAGAATTACACTTCATGTTTTTCTGCACTCCTTACAATGCCATGTACGACTGTGATCGCAACTTCTACTGAAGTGTGGATGGCCATCGGCTCGCTAGAAGCTCATCCGCCCTTTGACAGGTCTTGTTTGGGATCTTGCTGGGGGTCCACAGCCCCCTCCTCACCTGGCAAACCAGGTGGGGGAGACAGACAGCATAGTCGCCGAATATTCAAAAAAACATAGTCATACAGTGTAGAAACAGTCCCTTCGGCCCACGGAGTCCATGCTGGTCATCGACCACCTGTCTAGTCTAATCCCATTGTCTCGTCTAATCCCAGTTATTTATAATTTCCACATTCCCATCAACTCCACAATGATTCTACTATTCGCAATATCTAATTATAATGAGGTATTTCCCAGCCAGACAGACGAAGGTGTGGTGTAGTGAAGTAATTCAGGAAAGCACGAGAGGGCAGAAGTGGTGAAATTCCTTCATTAAACTGCTCCGAGATCACTTCAATGTCCTTTCTTCCCAGTTGCTGTGGTAATCCTTAGTCAGAGGGCAGTTAATCTGTAGAACTCGCTGCCACAGAGGGCTGTGGAGGCAGTCAGTGGGTATTTTTGAGGCAGAGATAGACAAATTCTTGATTAGAACGACTCTCAAAGGTCTAATTGCTCGGTCTGCTTATTTATAAAGTTATTTAATCACCGTAAACAAGCACTTGTTGCTTTTCACCCCTCTTGCCCCTCACGCTGCGGAGAAGCTGGGGAGGCTTTGGAACGGCCCCAGAAACGGTTCTGCTGCCCGTGTTTTCCAGGCACGTCCCAGCTTGCCGTCAGGAAGGGGCCAGTGTGGGTCCCGCACCGACCCCAGGCAAATCCTCAGCCTCACCGTGCCAACAGGCAGCAGCACTTCAGGTTGTGCGATGCAGGCCCGACATTGAAATGCCACCACTGACTCACGTAGTTCACAGAGACTGCTCTCAGAATCCCACTGACCCACACAAAGCAGCCCCTTGTCTTCACAAACTCCCGCCTGACCTGTTGACAGATTCATCTCCCCCACAACAGCTGATTTGCTGTACGATTCTTTAAAAAACCACAGAATGATTCAACTACAAGTGCGCACACACACACACACACACAATTTGTGTGTGCGCATAAAGACACACACATATATGTACACACACACATATATAAATATGTATATGTGGGTATGTATTTATGTGTATATGTACTATATGCACACACTGAACTTTTTTTCTCTCTTGTTTATTATATTGTTTACAATGTACTTTGTTTATATATTCTGTTGTGCTGCTGCAAGTAAGAATTTCATTGTTCTATCTGGGACATCGGACAATAAAACACTCTTGACCTCAAACCCTGATTCCAGATTTCTGTTCATTCCCCTTACAGTTTGTGGTTTGCTGATTAACCGAGGCTGTGTTGAATGTTAAACCAGCTGGCAAGTCAATAAGTCATAGTCTGAAGACGGGTCTTGACCCCAAACGTCACCTATTCCTTTTCTCCAGCGATGCTGCCTGACCCGCTGAGTTACTCCAGCATTTTAGTTTTCGTTTTTTTAGTTTAGTTTAGTTTAGAGATACAGCGCAGAAACAGACCGTTCGGCCCACCGTGTCGGCACCGACCAGCGATCCCCGCACACTAACACTCTCCTACACCCACTTGGGACAATTTTACATTTACCAAGCCAATTAACCCACAAACCGGTACGTCTTTGGAGTGTGGGAGGAAACCAAAGATCTCAGAGAAAAACCCACACAGGTCACGGGGAGAACGTACAAACTCCGTTCAGACAGAACCCGTAGTTGGGATCGAACCCGGGTCTCTGGCGCTGCATTCGCTGTAAGGCAGCAACTCTACCGCTGCGCCACCGTGACCGTGTCTATCTTCAATGTAAACCAGCATCTGCAGTTCCTTCCCACAACAAGACTTCATGTATTAACAAGGTGGTGGTTTATACCAAAGATAGACACAAAGTGCTGGAGTAACTCAGGAGGTCAGGCAGCATCGCTGGAGAACATGGATAGATGATGTCTTGGGTTGGGACCTGAAAGAATTAGTTTATTTTTGATATTTTAGATTAAACTTATTCCCTTTATCCTGTATCTATACACTGTGGGTGGCTAGATTGTGACCATGTATAGTCTTTCCGCTGACTGATAGCAAGCAGCAAAAAAGCTTCTCACTGTACTAAACTAAACTAAGTCAAACTAACCATTCTGATTTTAGTTAAGTCAGTATATTTTTAATATTTTAGACTAAACTTTAATAATTTGGATTTAAGTTAGCGGCTGACCCAGCAAGACTTGCCAATGTGGGAGAGAGTTCTGAATTTCAATCACCCCCTTCCTCTCAGCTCCAGTGACCCTGGTTCAATCCTGACCTTTGGTGTGGTTTGTATGGAGTTTGCACACAGTGTATTGGAGTGCGGTGTCTGAAGATGGTTCCCGACCCAAACATCACCTACGCATGTGGAAACAGGCCCTTTGGCCCAACCTGCCCACGCCGACCAACACTGGTTGTTAGATACAGCGAAGAAACAGGCCCTTCCGGCCCACCGGGTACGCGCCGACCAGCGATCCCCGCACATTGACAACTTGCATTTCTACAATGTCAATTAACCTACAAACCTGTACGTCTTTGGAGTGTGGGCGGAAAGCGAAGATCTCCGAGAAAACCCACGCGGTCACAGGGAGAACGTACAAACTCCGTGCAGACAGACAGCACCCGTAGTCGGGATCGAACCCGGGTCTCCGACGCTGCAAGGCAGCAACTTTACCGCTGCGCCACAGAGCCATACCGAGTCCCACCTGCTTGCATTTGCCCTATATCCCTCCAAACCCGTTCTATCCTGTACCTCTCCAACTAGTTCTTAAACCTTGCAATAGTCCCAGCCTCAACTACCTCCTCCGGCAGCTTGTTCAATACACCCCAGCACCCTTTGTGTAAAAAAGTTACCCCGCAGCTTCCTATTAAATTCCCCCCTCACCTTAAAACTAGTCGTCTGGTTCTCGATTCCCCTACTCTGGGCAAGAGACTCAGTGCGTTTACCCGATTTTGTATAAGATTTCTATGAGATCGCCCCTCATCCACCTGCGCTCTGAGCAATCGAGTCCTAGCCTGCTGAACCTGCTCTCCCTGTGGCTCAGGCCCTCGAGTCCTGGCGACATCCTGGTAAATCTCCCCCCGCACCCTTTCCGATCTGCTACCAGGGCTGGCTGACCCGCTGAGTTACACCAGCACACTGTGTCTGACCAATAGACCCCACGTGGATAGATGTCACGTTATCCTCACAAGCAACGCTACGGAATAAACAGCAGCAGGGTGCACATTCCAGTGGGGAACGTAGAGGAACGTTCCACACAATGGTCGCAGCTGCTAAACCCAATGTGAACGACTTGGCCATCTTGGCACTTAAAAAAAAAAAATTAGACTCCCAGAAATAGACACAAAAAGCTGGAGTAACTCAGCGGGTCAGACAGCATCTCTGTAGAAAAGGAATAGGCGGCGTTTCGGGTCGAGACCCTTCTTCAGACCAGTTGAGATACTACAGCCTTTTGTCTCTATATTCGGTTTGATCCAGCATCTGCAGTTCCTTCCTAGACTCCTAGGTACATCACCACACTCCCTAAAGAGTGAAGCACGGAAACATAGAGGCATAGAAAACAGGTGCAGGAGTAGGCGATTTGGCCCATTGAGCCAGCACCGCCATTCAATATGATCATGGCTGACCATCCAAAATCAGTACCCCCGTCCCTGCTTTCTCCCCATATCGCTTGATTCCGCTGGCCCTAAGAGCTATATCTGACTCGCTCTTGAATACATCCAGTGAATTGGCCTCCACAGCCTGCTGTGGCAGAGAATTCCACAGATTCACAACTCTCTGGGTGAAAAAGTTTTTCCTCATCTCAGTCCTAAATAGCTTACCCCTTATTCTTAAACTGTGACCCCTGGTTCTGGACTCCCCCAACATCGGGAACATTTTTCCTGCACCTAGCCTATCCAATCCCTTAAGAAATTGATATGTTAATCCCTTAAGAATTTTATATTTTATATGAGGAAACACACATGATCTGGGCTCCAGTCAAGAGAAACAAGTCCAGCCATAGCAAGGCAGACAGTTCCTGGCGCACACACACACACACACACACACACAGTACGTCGACTCATTATACGCACGATAGTCTGGAAGAGGTGCCATACCTTGACGTAATCCAGGGCAAAGTCCGCGATGTGCTTTTGCCTGCGGGAGAGAGAAAGTGTTAGTTACCACCGTATCAGGATGATATGCATGGAAATGCAGCCGTATTAAAGCGCGAAAAGCAACTTCACCTCACATCTGCTAAGACAGATTTGACTGCGCAGCATTGTCAAACAAGACTACAGTGCCCTATGCTTGGATCCATCAAGGAGCACTCTATAATCCAAATATACAAAGGCTTTGGGATATATGGGAACACACACACATTAACGTGCAACAGCCTGAAAATATACTGGGCTGTTACATAAATATACAATGAATTGTCAGTCGAGGTAAAGCATGTACATACATGGACAATTTTCCAAAACTATATCGGCCTGCACTTTTAAGCGCACACAACCTTCTTAAAGCATACGAGCATGGTTTCTTGGGAGTTAAGTAAAATAAAAATCAATAAAGGGCCTGCCCCACTTTCCGATTTTTTTCAGCGACTGCGAAGGTCAGAGACTGACGGCCTAAAAACCGTCAAGTTGTACGACACTCCGCGTCACCGTCACGTCAAGCTACGACACCTACGCGTCCGTCCGCCTTCACAACACGAGACGGTTACACCGAAGATCACGTTGGAAATGAAATCTACAATAAATCTGACTAATAACTTTTTCATGGATAAGTCGGCGTTTTATATACCCACGTCACCCGCAAGACAGCACACGTCAGCGTGTGACAGGGCGCACAACATGATAAGATGTCGCCTGGAGATTTTGAACATTCCAAAATCCTGGGGCGGCAGGGAGACACCGCGCATCACCACGTGTCACTAGATGCGTCGGTACATGCGTCACTACATGCGTCACTACATGCGTCACTACATGCGTTACTACACGACCACGCCGCGACAACCTTTGTCGCCGAAAATGTCGCCCAAGTGGGACAGGCCCTTAATGCTTTAACACATGTTGTTCTGTAAATGTGCTCATGAAGTTCTTTTTATTGTTGCATATTCATATCCTCCAAATCTGAGGAAGGACATTATTGCCATAGAGGGAGTGCAGAGAAGGTTCACCAGACTGATTCCTGGGATGTCAGGACTGTCTTATGAAGAAAGACTGGATAGACTTGGTTTATACTCTCTAGAATTTAGGAGATTGAGAGGGGATCTTATAGAAACTTACAAAATTCTTAAGGGGTTGGACAGGCTAGATGCAGGAAGATTGCTCCCGATGTTGGGGAAGTCCAGGACAAGGGGTCACAGCTTAAGGATAAGGGGGAAATCCTTTAAAACCGAGATGAGAAGAACTTTTTTCACACAGAGAGTGGTGAATCTCTGGAACTCCCTGCCACAGAGGGTAGTGGAGGCCAGTTCATTGGCTATATTTAAGAGGGAGTTAGATGTGGCCCTTGTGGCTAAGGGGATCAGAGGGTATGGAGAGAAGGCAGGTACGGGATACTGAGTTGGATGATCAGCCATGATCATATTGAATGGCGGTGCAGGCTCGAAGGGCCGAATGGCCTACTCCTGCACCTAATTTCTATGTTTCTATGTTTCATAACATCATAACCGTATGGTTTAAAAGCATATTTACGCTCTCACTGTGGGAAGTGATTGGGAAATTTAACTAACAAGATTGAGATGGGAACTCCTCAGTCACGGTCTGGTACATCCAGTTTTCAGATCACGATCTCTAAACGATGCTGTTTTGAAGGAACAGTGATGAGGAATGGAGGCCGTGCAGTTTATTTCATACGAAGGACGACAATGACCAGACCACAGACCCGCTTTTCCCAGCCTCCGGTCCCCGAGTCCGGAAACAGTGGGTTTGTGGGACAAAGAGATCTCACGACAAAACACTGAAGGGAATCTGGATGGAATGTGTGATAAAAGACAAATATAAAAACAAGTGTAGACCACAGACACGTTTGTACGTGTGGTTATTATACACCTTTCGTGTGTTCCTCCAAAAACGTCTACATCTGATAGGGAAATGAAATTCAGTTTACGTTTGGCCACAGGAGGGTGGGTGCATTTTCACTCAGTCATATCCTTGCTTTAGAGGGCCAGTTGCAGTGAATTCCAGTCAAACACCTTGGTCGGCACGGTGGGGCAGCGGTAGAGTTGCTGCCTTACAGCGCCAGGGATCCGGATTCGATCCCGACTACGGGTGGTTTGTCTGTACGGAGTTTGTACGTTCTCCCCGTGACCTGCGTGAGTTTCCTCAGAGATCTTCGGTTTCCTCCCACACTCCAAAGACTTACAGGTTTGTAGGTTAATTGGCTTGGTAAATGTAAAAATTGTCCCTAGTGTGTTGTGTAGGATAGCGTTAATGTGCGGGGATCGCTGGTCGGCGCGGGCCGAAGGGCCTGTTTCCGCGCTGTATCTCTAAACTAAACATGGACAGCAGGTGGAGATTTTCCATTGTATCTCGGTCCATGCGACAATTGCACACCAATACCAACACTACTGCAACTTGCTCTCCACCGTGTGATGTGTGGCTGGTGTCCTGCCCCCTGCTTCTGTCTCACTGCCAATTTTCAGACATCCACTCAGCAAAACAACCTTGTCAATCTTTTCTGACTTTTGACATTCGCCTGTTCTTGCTTTAGACTGTAGAGATACAGCGCAGAAACTGGCCCTTCGGCCCACCGAGTCCGTGCCGACCAGTGAGCACTATCCTGCCCTCTAGGGCCAATTTTTCATTTTTCACTGAAGCCAAATTCACCTACAAACCTGTACATCTCTGGAGTGTGGGAGGAAACCAGAGCACCCGGAGAAAACCCACACGGTCACAGGGGGAATGTATAAACTGTGTACACCTGTGGCCAGGATCGAACCCAGGACTCTGACGCTGCAAGGCAGCAACTCTACCGCTGCGCCACCATGCCCCCCTCCGCTGTGCCTGTCTCTGCATTGTTGGCTGGAGTGGGGGGGGGGTCTAGTGAAGAGACATGTTGGCTGTGCTGGCTGCTGCGTGTTGCATTCCAGCACTGCGCAGTTGCTGTTCCGGAATTAGCCACCGGGAGGCGCGTAAGGAGCAGAGTCCACTGTGGGATTGGAAAGAGGAAGATGATTTTTAGCCTAAAAAACAACCACAGATTGTTGGAGTAACTCAGCAGGTGAGGCAGCATCTCTGGAGAACATGCTTACGTGATGTTTCCTGTCAGGACCCTTTTACACACTGAAGATGGTCTGAAAAAAGGTTTCAATCCAAAATATCAGCTACCCATGTTCTCCAGAGATGCTGCCCGACCCATTGAGTTACTCCATCACATTTGTATCTTTCTTTTGTTCACCAGCATCTGCAGTTTCTTTATTTCTAGGTTTCTATTGAGCCTCTTGCATCTGCTTTGCTTCCAATTAGATCATGGTGGCCTCTACCTTGCTTTGCTCTGTGCTATCCCCAAAAACCTTCACCCAATATGCAGATATCTCAGGTGGCCACAAACTGCTGGAGTAACTCAGCGGGTTAAGTGGCATCTCTGGGGAGCGTGGATGCAGGAGAATGGAGTTGGAAGGCAGGAGAATGGGGTTAGGAGGGAGAGATAGATCAGCCATGATTGAATTGCAGAGTCGACTTGATGGGCCGAATGGCCTAATGACCTTATGACCATGGATAGGTGATGTTTTGGGTGGGGACCCTTCTACACTGACTCGAAACGTCATCTATCCTATTGCTTCAGAGATGCTGTCTGACCCGCTGCGTTACTCCAGCACTTTGTGTCTATCTTTGGTATAAACCAGCATCTGCAGTTCTTTGTTTCTCTGAGCAGCAATCTCACGTCCGGGCCTGCATGCAAGCTGCCTTCCACGTAGCTTTGAGGGGAGTGAAGTCGACATTTCCGCCCCTCTCTGGAGGAACATTTGCTTCGGCACGTCCACTGTGAAGAGGCGGGCACCAGAGGGGGTCACGGCACAGGGGGGGGGGGGGGGGGAGAGAGACCACAGCCCACGGCATCGAGGCCAACAGTGAACCGGGTCCTTGGGACCCGTGTGTGTGTGTAGGAAGCAAGTACTGGTGCCGATTTACACCATAGATAGACACAAACACGCTGCAGTAACTCTGCAGGACGGGCAGCATCTCTGGAGAGAAGGAATGGGTGACGTTTTGCCATTTAGCTGGACATTTTTTATCCAGAAGCTATTTGGTGCTAAAATTCATTAAGGGCAAGTCACCCAGAGGGCGGTGGAGGCCGGTTGTCTGGATGCTTTCAAGAGAGAGAACTAGATAGGGCTCTTAAAGATAGCGGAGTCAGGGGATATGGGGAGAAGGCAGGAACGGGGTGCTGATTGGGGATGATCAGCCATGATCACATTGAATGGCGGTGCTGGCTCAAAGGGCCGAATAGCCTACTCCTGCAACTATTGTCCATTGTCTATCGAGTTATTACCAAACAAACATACCATTTTGTGAAGCAAGTCAACACGTGACACACAGCAGTGACTGGTGCCACAATGTATCAGAAGTCTTCAAAGGCAAACACACTCAAAAACTATACTCCTCCCCCTCCAAAGATAAACAACAAATCAATGCAACCATTGACAACCATTCAATTCCACCATCAATTATGCCCATTCATTAATTTCTTCCGTCCTCTCCCCCCAAACAAAGCACCATAAGTTAAGATTGACTTCTCCGCACTATCCATTCCAGAAATTATAATTCCCGGTGATTACGTTACTGAATATCTTTAGAAGTAATGAAACGCACATCCTGCATCTTACCTCGGTTCAATCACATCATTCTGCATATTTTCTAAACATCAGCTGTAATGCTAACGGGGGTGAATAAAACTCGTTATCTACGACGGCAGTGACAATCGCTCACTGTTGGCAGAACATTGGTAAACCGGAGACACACAACACGATGATTTTCTGCTTCGACTCCTTTTCATCTTTGTGCGTCTGTTCCTGCTCCATCCCGACTTCACTCAGACGCTGAACCTCTTCTACTCTCCCAGCTGAAGCTGGAAAGTCATCTACTCAGACCGTCCCCCTTTGGATGGTTTCCAATGATGCCATGGCCGTTCCCGCTCCGCCTTGACTGGGCTTTGACGCACTGCATCGAACAGCTATCAGAGGGACCAGACCACGTGTGGCGTCACGCGTGGGATCTCGAATCGTCTTCGCAGTGTAACACTTTCCACCCTCCAGGCATCCAGCTCCATTCAGTGACTCAAAACAGACGCCTTGTCGACATCAAACACTTCCCCAAGTCTTGTGCTGTCTTGTCCATGGCAATGGCAGCATCTACAGCAATTGAAATGATTTGTGACGGGCCCCTATGCTGAGCCCCTTGCCTTCCACTTTAGTTGTGGATGCTTGCAATGACACAGACATTCTCCCGAACTGACCTTTGGTGAATTTCATTGTCTGTAACTTGTTTTCACCTACAGTAATCCACAGCTAACAATGGCCTCTTCCCTTTATCACTGTTACTTTTTTGCATATCTTTCATTAATTTGTTCTACATTTCTCATGTCACCGTCCATATCTCTCGTTTCACTTTTCCATGCCTTTCAGTCTGAACAAGGGTCTCATCCCGAAAACATCACCCAATCTTTTTCCTTCTCTCCAGAGATGCTGCCTGACTTGCTGAGTTACTCCAGCATTTTCTGCCTAACTTCAGTATAAACCAGCATCTGCAGTTCCTTTCTACACGTTGCGATCACACTGTTCAACCAGCGTCCTTCTGATACTCTGAACCCAGGCTGTTGAAAGATATCTCACCACGTTGCTAGCTTGCTTGCAGCTGTGCTCCACAGATTCACCTTTCCACAGTGTTGTGCCCTTTACAGTAATGTACTCCTTCAGCTGGGAATCACCTTCCCACAGTAATACAAGGTTGTCTTTACACCCCTGCAATGAAGCTTATTGGGAGATATCTGGCTGGGAGAAAGGCCAGAGAGGCCCGGATAGAGTGGATGTGGAGAGGATGTTTCCACTAGTGGGAGAGCCTAGGACCAAAGGCTATAGCCTCAGAATAAAAGGACCTACCTTTAGAAAGGAGATGAGGAGGAATTTCTTTAGTACGAGGTGGTGAATCTGTGGAATCCATTGCCGCCAAAGGCTGTGGAGGTCAAGTCAATGGATTTTTTATTTTTTTTATTTATTTTTATTTTTTTTTTAAGGTGGAGATTGATAAATTCTTGATTAGTACAGGAGTCAGGGGTAATGGGGAGAAGGAGAATGAAAAATAGATCAGGCATGATTGAATGGCGGAGTAGACTTAATGCGCAAATGGCCTAATTCCGCTCCTACGACTCACGAACATGAATATCTAAACAGTTACAACGGCAAATCCATGTGTTTTAAAGTTCTCTCTATGACCCAGAATGTGTATTTTAGGCATGGTGGTGCAGCGGTAGAGTTGCTACCTTACAGCGCCAGAGACCCGGGTTCGATCCCGACTATGGGTGATGTCTGTATAGATTTTGTATGTTCACCCCAAGACCACATGGGTTTTCTCCAGGTGCTCTGGTTTCCTCCCACACTCCAAAGACATACAAGTTTGTAGGTTAATTGGCTTTGGTACAATTGTAAATTGTCCCTAGAGTGGGTATGATAGTACTAGTGTACAGGGATCACTGGTTGGCATGGACTCGGTGGGCCAAAGGGCCTGTTTCCATACTGTATCTCTAAATTAAACTGGCACAACTGCCGGAAATATCACATTTCCATTTACCAGCCTGTCATTTCACGGCAGCCTCTGGCTGTATATCACTCCTAACGTATGAACAGTCTGAAGTAGGGCCTCGACCCAAAACGTCACCCATTTATTCTATCCAGAGATGCTGCCTGTTCTGCCGTTACTCTAGCGTTTTGTGTCTAACTTTGGTGTAAACCAGAATCTGCAGTTCCTTCCCACACAACTCCCAACTTATTCTCTCTCTTTGGCACACAACCCTTGCATCATTTGGTCCCACAGGCTTTCCTCCCCTTGGGAAGACCCTGTATCCATCTCCTCATTCAGCCCAAGCTCCACACTCCTCTTCCGATGTGATTTCCTTGGATTCCACTCCACCTTTAGAATCATAGTCATAGAGTGATAGTGTGGAAACAGGCCCTTCGGCCCAACTTGCCCACACCGGCCAACAATGTCCCAGCTACACTAGTTCTGCCTGCCTGCGCTTGGTCCATGTCCCTCAAAACTTCTCCTATCCATGTACCTGTTTAACAGTTTCTTAACCATTGGGATAGTCCCTGCCTCAACTACCTCCTCTGGCAGCTTGTTCCATACATCCACCACCCTTTGTGTGAAAAAGTCACCCCTCAGATTCCTATTAAATCTTCTCCCCGTCACTTTGAACCTATGTCCTCTGGTCCTCGATTCTGGGCAAGAGATCTACTCGATCTATTCCTCTCCTTTCCTTTAAACCACAATCCCTGCGGCACAGCCAGGTGTGATCGGTTTTCCCCACTCGCAGTTTGTCAATCACTCATCCAGAGCCATTCACATCAATTAGCCCAGTGTCAGTAATTAACATGACCATGCAGAGGTGACAGAAACCCCTCCCGGTCACATTCCCCACGACTGCCTTGGTCACTTGCCAATTGCCCCAGATTGGCTATTGCTTCTGCGAGATACTGCTGCATCCCTTCCCTGCAAATAAACGTGGGAATTAGATTTGCCATCGTCCCACCATAATGCCGGAGATAACATCGGGGCGGGTGAACCGGTGAGGACTAGGAGAGCACAGAAATGGTTACAGAGTAGATGCAGTTGGAACTTGAGAATTTATCCCCAGATACCAGTGGAGAGAAGGTGTAGTTTTAACGGGACGTTTTCCAGCTTGATGCAATTCCGTGGCATCAATGGGAGGAAGTGATTTCCTGGGACTCGAGTCAGGGTGGCACGGTGGCGCAGTGGTAGAGTTGCTGCCTTACAGCGCCCGAGACCCGGGTTCGATCCTGACTACTGGTGCTGTCTGCATGGAGTTTGTATGTTCTCCCCGTGACAGCGTGGGTTTTCTCCGGGTGCTCCGGTTTCCTCCCACACTCCAAAGACGTACAGGTTTGTAGGTTAATTGGCTTCGGTAAAAACTGTAAATCGTGCCACGTTTGTGTAGGATAGTGCCAGTGCACAGGGTGATCGCCGGTCGGTGCGGGCTCGGTGGGCCGAACGGCCTGTTCCGCGCTGTAACTCTAAAGTCTAAAGGCATGGGCACTGACAATTTAAATAATAGTGGTGCAGGAACAGCAACAAAGCATAGAGAAACATAGAAAATAGGTGCAGGAGTAGGCCATTCGGCCCTTCGAGCCAGCACCGCCATTCAATATGATCATGGCTGATCATCCAACTCAGTATCCTGTACCTGCCTTCGCTCCATACCCCCTGATCCCTTTAGCCACAAGGGCCACATCTAACTCCCTCTTAAATATAGCCAATGAACTGGCCTCAACTACATTCTGTGGCAGAGAATTCCAGAGATTCACCACTCTCTGTGTGAAAAATGTTTTCCTCATCTCGGTCCTAAAAGATTTCCCACTTATCCTTAAACTGTGACCCCTTGTTCTGGACTTCCCCAACATCGGGAACAATCTTCCTGCATCTAGCCTGTCCAACCCCTTAAGAATTTTGTAAGTTTCTACAAGATCCCCCCTCAATCTTCTAAATTCTAGCGAGTACAAACCGAGTCTATCCAGTCTTACTTCATATGAAAGTCCTGACATCCCAGGAATCAGTCTGGTGAACCTTCTCTGTACTCCCTCTATGGCAAGAATGTCTTTCCTCAGATTAGACCAAAACTGTACGCAATACTCCAGGTGTGGTCTCACAAAGGCCCTGTACAACTGCAATAGAACCTCCCTGCTCCTATACTCAAATCCTTTTGCTATGAATGCTAACATACCATTCGCCTTCTTCACTGCCTGCTGCACCTGCATGCCTACTTTTAATAACTGGTGTACCATGACACCCAGGTCTCGTTGCATCTCCCCCTTTCCTAATCGGCCACCATTCAGATAATAGTCTACTTTCCTGTTTTTGCCACCAAAGTGGATAACCTCACATTTATCCACATTATATTGCATCTGCCATGCATTTGCCCATTCACCCAGCCTATCCAAGTCACCTTGCAGCCTCCTAGCATCCTCCACACAGCTAACACTGCCCCCCAGCTTTGTGTCATCCGCAAACTTGGAGATGTTGCATTCAATTCCCTCGTACAAATCATTAATATATATTGTAAATAGCTGGGGTCCCAGCACTGAGCCTTGCGGTACCCCACTAGTCACTGCCTGCCATTGTGAAAAGGACCTGTTTACTCCTACTCTTTGCTTCCTGTCTGCCAGCCAGTTCTCTACCCACATCAATACTGAACCCCCAATACCGTGTGCTTTAAGTTTGTATATTAATCTCTTATGTGGGACCTTGTCGAAAGCCTTCTGAAAGTCCAGATATAACACATTCACTGGTTCTCCCTTATCCACTCTACTAGTTACATCCTCGAAAAATTCTATAAGATTTGTCAGACATGATTTACCTTTCATAAATCCATGCTGACTTTGTCCAATGATTTCACCACTTTCCAAATGTGCTGCTATCCCATCTTTAATAACTGATTCTAGCAGTTTCCCCACTACCGACATTAGACTAACTGGTCTGTAATTCCCCGTTTTCTCTCTCCCTCCCTTTTTAAAAAGTGGGGTTACATTAGCTACCCTCCAATCCTCAGGAACTACTCCAGAATCTAAAGAGTTTTGAAAAATTATCACTAATGCATCCACTATTTCTGGGGCTACTTCCTCAAGTACTCTGGGATGCAGCCTATCTGGCCCTGGGGATTTATCGGCCTTTAATCCATTCAATTTACCTAACACCACTTCCCGGCTAACCTGGATTTCACTCAGTTCCTCCATCTCATTTGACCCCCGGTCCCCTGCTATTTCCGGCAGATTATTTATGTTTTACTTAGTGAAGACAGAACCAAAGTAGTTATTCAATTGGTCTGCCATGTCCTTGTTCCCCATGATCAATTCACCTGTTTCTGACTGCAATGGACTACATTTGTTTTTAACTAATCTTTTTCTCTTCACATATCTATAAAAGCTTTTGCAGTCAGTTTTTATGTTCCCTGACAGTTTTCTTTCATAATCTATTTTCCCTTTCCTAATTAAGCCCTTTGTCCTCCTCTGCAGGTCTCTGAATTTCTCCCAGTCCTCTGGTAGGCTGCTTTTTATGGCTAATTTGTACACTTCATCTTTTGTTTTTATACTATCCCTGATTTCCCTTGTTATCCACAGATGCACTACCTTCCCCGATTTATTTTTTTGCCAAACTGGGATGAACAATTGTTGTAGTTCATCCATGCAGTCTTTAAATGCCTTCCATTGCATATCCACCGTCAACCCATTAAGAATCAATTGCCAGTCAATCTTGGCCAATTCACGTCTCATACCCTCAAAGTTACCTTTCTTTAAGTTCAGGACCCTTGTTTCTGAATGAACAATGTCACTCTCCATCCTAATAAAGAACTCAACCATATTATGGTGACTCTTGCCCAAGGGGCCACGCACAAGACTGCTAACTAACCCTTCCTCATTACTCAATACCCAATCTAGAATAGCCTGCTCTCTCGTTGGTTCCTCTACATGTTGGTTTAGAAAACGATCCCGCATACATTCCAAGAAATCCTCTTCCTCAGCACCCCTGCCAATTTGATTCACCCAATCTATATGTAGATTGAAGTCACCCATTATAACTGTTTTACCTTTGTTGCACGCATTTCTAATTTCCTGTTTGATGCCATCCCCAACCCCGCTACTACTGTTAGGTGGCCTGCACACAACTCCCACCAGCGTTTTATGCCCCTTAGTGTTTCGCAGCTCTACCCATACCGATCCCACATCCTCCAAACTAATGTCCTTTCTTTCTATTGCGTTAATCTGCTCTCTAACCAGCAACGCTACCCCACCTCCTTTCCCTTTCTATCTATCCCTCCTGAATATTGAATATCCCTGGATGTTCAGCTCCCAGCCTTGATCACCCTGGAGCCATGTCTCCGTGATCCCAACTATATCATAGTCATTAATAGCTATCTGCACATTCAACTCATCCACCTTAAACTATCCTCAGACAACTACAGGTACACAAAAATGCTGGAGAAACTCAGCGGGTGCAGCAGCATCTATGGAGCGAAGGAAATAGGCAACGCTACGGCCCGAAACATTGCCTATTTCCTTCGCTCCATAGATGCTGCTGCACCCACTGAGTTTCTCCAGCATTTTTGTGTACCTTCGATTTTCCAGCATCTGCAGTTCCTTCTTAAACACTCAGCCAACCACAACTGGGTAGGTACGGAGAATTGATCAACCTGAGATTTTCACCTGACCCCTTCTGCTCTTCAAGTCTCACCATTTGCAGATTGCCACCACCTTTTGTAGAGAGGTGGGCTTTCCAACCTGCCTTGAATTAAAGTTTGTACCCGGTTATTCCTGTTACAGGAAAGACGTCGTCAAGCTGGAAAGGGTGCAGAGAAGATTTGTGCGGATGCTGCCAGGACTAGAGGGCCTGAGCTATAGGGAGCCGTTGAGCAGGCTAGGACTTTATTCCCTGGAGCGCAGGAGGATGAGGGGTGATCTTATAGATCATGAGAGGAATAGATTGGGTAAATGCAAAGAGCTTTTCCCCCCAGAGTGGGGGAAACAAGAACCAGAGGACATAAGTTTAAGGTGAGGGGGGGGGGGGAAGAGATTTAACAGGAACCTGATGGGTACATTTTTATTACATAAAGGGTGATATGTGCATGGAACTAGCTACCAGAGGAGTTTGTTGAGGCAGGTACTATCACTATGTTTAGTGATATGTACTATCACATTTAGATAGGTACATGGATAGGACAGGTATAGAGGGATATGGGCCAAACGCAGGCAGGTGGGACTAGTGTAGATGGGGTATGTTGGTCGGCATGGACAAGTTGGGCCGAATGGCCTGTTCCCATGCTGTATGACTCATTCCATCTACCCCATTAAGTGCCTTAATCATCTTAGAACATTCCTAAATTGTGTAAAATCGTCAAAGATAAGGGTTTAGGCATCAACCTGACCCTTCAGTCCCAGTACGATACTGGAGTTTCTCAGTGGCACCTCCTCCAATATCCATGCCAAGAATGAAATAGAGAACTCCTCCTCAAATTCAGATGGTATAAGCAAGGGCGTCACGGTGGCGCAGCGTTAGAGTTGCAGCGCCAGAGACCCGGGTTAGATCCCGACTACGGGTGCTGTCTGTATGGAGTTTGTACGTTCTCCCCGCGACCGCGTGGGTTTTCTCCGAGATCTTCAAGTTCAAGTTCAAATTTATTTGTCACATGCACCTTCGGTTTCATCCCACCTCCCACACTTCAAAGACGCACAAGTTTGTAGGTTAATTGGCTTGGTATAAATGTAAATAGTCCCCAGTGTGTGTGTGTAGGACAATGTTAATGTGCGGGGAACACTAGTTGGTGCGGACACGGTGGGCCAAAAGGCCTGCATCTCTAAACTAAACTAAATATCACGGGCAGGGCCTGCATTTATTCCCCAAATGGCCCTGAGAGGGGGCGAGCTGCCATCTTGGACCACTGTAGTTTAGAGATACAGCGTGGAAACAGACCCTGAAGGTGATGATGGGTATGTGGTACGAGCTGCCAGAGGAGGTTGTTGAGGCAGGTCCTATAACAACATTTAAAAGACGTTTGAACAGGTACATGAATCGGAACGGTTTAAAAGGAAAAAATAAACACCAATTGCTGGAGTAACTCAGCAGGTCGGGAATCCTCTCTGGAGAACATGGATAGGTGACGTTTGGGTTCATGACCGATTCAGACTAATCTTTAGAGGGAATGCGTAGGAAGGAACTGCAGATGCTGGTTTACACTGAAGATAGATGCAAAATGCTGGAGTAACTCAGCAGGTCAGGCAGCATCCCTGGAGAGAAGGAATGGACGGGTGATATTTTGGGTCGAAACCCTTCTTCAGTCTGAGGGTCAGGGAGAGGGAAACTAGAGATATGGGTGGGTAAGGTGTGAAAATGACAGATCAAAGCCGACAATGTAACAAGGAAACGTAGAGTGTTCATTGTCGGCTGAGGGGAAAGTGACAACCTGGCAAACAAACAGTCAAATAAATAAACAGTAAAATTGGAGGAACAGCACCTCATGCTTCACTTGGGCAGCATACAACCCATTGATTTTGCTAACTTCAAGTAACCCTTGCTTTCCCCCCCTCTCTCTCCCCCACCCTAGTTCTCAGACTAGTTTCTCTGCCCTACTGAAGAAGGGTTTCGGCCCGAAACGTCGCCTATTTCCTTCGCTCCATAGATGCTGCTGCACCCGCTGAGTTTCCCCAGCAATTTTGTGTACCTTCGATTAATATTACTGTTTGTTTGCCTCATTGTCATAGGTTTAAGGTGAAGATTTAATAGGAATCTGAGGGGTAACTCTTTCACACAAAGGGTGGTGGGTGTATGGAACAAGCTGCCAGAAGAGATAGTTGAGGCAGGGACTCTTGCAACATTTAAGATACAATTAGACATGTACATGGATAGGACAGATTTGGAGGGATATGGGCCAAACGTAGGCAGGTGGGACTAGTGTAGATGGGACATGTTGGTCGGTGTGGGTAAGTTGGGCCGAAGGGCCTGTTTCCACACTGTATCAATCTATGAACAGGCTGTTTGGACTTTGTTTCAACATTTCATTCAAGAGGGAGCTCCTTTAGCAGCGAGCCAGTCCCTTGGCGCCTGACCTAGTTATGTGCTCACAAAACAGGTAGAGTTTTGGCTCTGCCGCTGAGAGTCCTGTTACTGCGCCGCCCTCTCGAACTCACCCGAAGAACGACAGAACAGCTGCAGTGTTACAAACCACAACAGTCGGAGGCCGGGCGCACAGCTTGGGTAAATGTCACGCCGGGAACATTGCTTCCGCACAGCACCAGGCACACATGGGGAGGAATAACAGGTGTTGACAGGAACCCTCTCCGCTAACACCTGTCTTGTCCAGGGGTGGATGGCCATGAATTAAAGCGTCACTCCCAAACCACGGGCTGTCAAAAGCGTGACCTACTTAATGCTGAACGGAAGCGCCTCTGTTTGTTCGACCAGTGAATTAATGACCTGCCCTGATCACGGGCGAGGCTGGTTATAAAATATAAAACATGTTCTCTCAATAGATGGCATGGGATAAAAATCTAAACACGGAGTTTAATACCTTGATTAGTACGGGTGTCAGAGGTTTTGGGGGAGAAGGCAGGAGAATGGGGTTAGGAGGGAGAAATAGATTGGCCAGGATTGAATGGCGGAGTAGACTTGATGGGCCGAAAGGCCTAATTCTACTATCACTTATGATCTTATGAGGAACCCAGAAAGAGAACAAAAGGGAGGCCCTGATCACAGGGGGGGGGGAGGGGGGGCATCCACTAGCCTCTGCCGAGACCATCCGGCATTTCTCACCCCTCGGCAACACGGCTTCAGGATAGAGTGGATGTGGAGAAGATGTTTCCACTAGTGGGAGTTACTGGATAGAGTGGATGTGGAGAAGATGTTTCCACTAGTGAGAGTCAAGGACCAGAGGCCATAGCCTCAGAATTAAAGGATGTGCCTTTAGGAAGGAGATGAGGGATTTCTTTAGTCAGAGGGTGGTGAATCTGTGGAATTCATTGCCACAGGTGGCTGTGGAGGCAAAGTGAATGGTTTTATTTAAGGCAGAGATAGAAATGTTTTTCATTAGTACGGATGTCAGGGGTTATGGGAGAAGGCAGGAGAATGGGACTGTGATAGGGTAGGGAAAGATAGATCAGCCGTGATTGAATGGTGGAGTAGACTTGATGGGCTGAATGGCCTAATTCTGCTCCTATCACTAGTGAAGCCATCTTCCCCGAGCAAGCCGCTCGTAGACTGCCTGGAGAGGAGAGAAAAGGTTGTGCCGTCTGGCTTATTGTGGGTTGGTTTGTGGGTTAAGGATGGGACTGAATACCGATGAGAATGCAAGCTCATGCAGGGGAAACAAACCCCATGAATTAGACTAGTCACTCTTCCCGACTGACTGTCCTCTTCCAACATACAACCATTTTCTTCTCTTCTGTGATGCTGCAAGTATGAGGAGACACAAGGAACTGCAGATGCTGGATTCTTGAGTTTAAAAAACCCCCAAAGTGCTGGAGTAACTCAGCGGGTCAGGCATCAACTCCGGGGCACATGGGCAGGTGACGTTTTGGGCAAGATCCTTCTTCAATCCCCGGAGATGCTGCCTGACCCGCTGAGTTACTCCAGCACTTTTTTTTGTAAACCCGCATCTGCAGTTCCTCGTCTCGACACTTCCTTTACCAGCTCATTCCATGTACGCACCATCCTCTGTGTGAAAAAGCTGCCTTTTAGGTTCCTATTAAATCTTTCCCCTCTCACCTTAAACCTTTGTGCTCTAGCTCAAGATTTCCTAACCCTGGTAAAAAGACTTTGTGCTTTCACCCTATCTATAGCCCTCAATGATTTTAGACTCTAATCTTGTAGAGGTGTATAAGTCATACAGCTTGTAAACAGGCCCTTTGGCCCAACTAGCCCACGCCAACCAACATGCCCATGTACACTAGTCCCACCTGCCTGCTTTTTGCCCATATCCCTCTAAAGCTACCCTACCCTACTTAACCTGTCCAAATGTTTGTTAAGCATTGAGATACCAGTCTCATCTACTTCCTCTGGCAGCTTGTCCTATACACCTGCCAGCCTTTGTGTTAAAAAAAAAAAAAATACCCCTTAGATTCCCCCCTCACCTTAAACTGTCCTCTGGTCCTCGAATCCCCTACTCTAGGCAAAAGACTCTGTGCATTTAACCGATCTATTCCTCTCAAGATTCTGTACACCTCATCCTGCTGTACTCCAAGGAATAAAACACCAGCCTGTTGAACCTCTCCCTATAGCTCAGCCCCTCAAGTCCTGTCAATATACTTCTCTGAAACCTTTCAAGCTCGACAACATTTTTCGTATAACATGGTGACCAAACTGAACACAATTCTCTAAGCGTGGCCTCACCGACGTCTTGTGTAACTGTATGGTGGAGTAGACTTGATGAGTACAGAGGAGATTTACTAGAATGTTGCCTGGGTTTCAACAACTAAGTTACAGAGATAGGTTGAATAAGTTAGGTCTTTATTCTCTGGAGCGCAGAAGGTTAAGGGGGGACTTGATAGAGGTCTTTAAAATGATGAGAGGGATAGACAGAGTTGATGTGATCAAGCTTTTCCCTTTGAGAATAGGGAAGATTCAAACAAGAGGACATGACTTCAGAATTAAGGGACAGAAGTTTAGGGGTAACATGAGGGGGAACTTCTTTACTCAGAGAGTGGTAGCGGTGTGGAATGAGCTTCCAGTGGAAGTGGTGGCGGCAGGTTCGTTGGTATCATTTAAAAATAAATTGGATAGGCATATGGATGAGATGGGAATGGAGGGTTATGGTATGAGTGCAGGCAGGTGGGACTAAGGGAAAAAAGTTGTTCGGCACGGACTTGTAGGGCCGAGATGGCCTGTTTCCGTGCTGTAATTGTTATATGGTTATATGGTTAACATGACCTCCCAAATCTCTACTCCATACACTGACTGATGAAGGCCAAAAAAAAGATCAGCCTCCTATGTTTTGCGGAGTAAAGTCCAAGCTTGCCCAACCTCTCCCAATAGCTCGGTCCCTCGAGTCCTGGCAACATCCTCATACGTTTTCTCTGCATTCTTTCCCATACCAGGGTGACCAAGACTGAACATAATACTGTTAGTTGGCTGTTTGACTGCATTAGGAGGAGTTGCGTAACTGCAAGTTGAAACTGCTGCTTTGGCGCAAAATCTTTCAGAACAATCCTGGTTATGATCGGTGATAATGGGAGGAATGTCAGGAGCATGAGCTAAACTAGCTGCAGACAACAAAAAGGACCGCTGCGTTGGTGTCGTTCACATTACGCACGTTCCGCCTTTCAGATTTCACCAATCGCTAACCAAAAATTAAGAGATAAGGAAGAAAGTTCACTCTCACTCCATTGAGGAAAACTAACAACACAAAAATTAACTTGTAAAAACAAGGAACTGCAGATGCTGGTTTATACCAAAGATGGACACAAAGTGCTGGAGCAATTCAGCGGATCAGGCAGCGTCTCTGGAGACAAAGGACGGGTGACGTTTCGGGTCGGGACCCTTCTTCATTCTGAAAGTAGGTGAAGAAAGGTCCCGGCCCAAAACGTTACCCATTCTTTGTCTCAAGTGATGCTGCCTGACCCACAAAAATTACCATCTTCACCGCCTTTGGAAGAATTGTAGAGGCTGGAAAGAGCGCAGGGAAAATTTACAAGGATGTTGCCAGGATTCAAAGGCCAGAGCTAAAGGTAGAGCTATTGGGCAGGTGAGGACTATTCATTGGAGCGCAGGAGGTTGAAGAGAGATCTTATAGACGTGAATGAAAGCATACGATGAACAGATTGGGTGAATGCCCAGGGTAGTGGAATCAAGAACCAGAGGATATAAGTTTAAGGTGAGCGAGAGGAAAGATTTAATAGGAACCCGAGGGGCAATGTTTTTTGACACAGTGAGTGATGGGTAGAGTGGAAACAGCTGCTACAGGTGGTAGTTGAGGCAGGTTATATCACAGCATTTAAAAGACATTTGGACATGTACATGGAAAGGAAAGGGTGAAAGAGATATGGGACAAACTTAAGCAAACGGGTAGGAAGGAATCGCAGATGTTGGTTTACACCGAAGATAGACACCAAATGCTGGAGTAACTCAGCAGGTCAGGCAGGATCTCTGGAGAACAGAAACAGGTGACGTTTTGGGTCAAGACCCTTCTTCGGACTGAGCAGACAGCTTAGACAGAGCATTTTTTGGCCAAACGGACGGGTTAGGCCAAATGGTCTGTTTCCGTGTTGTAGGTCTCTGTGACTCAGTGGCAGCAACTTAATTTCCTGCGTGGGGTTTGGAGCTCATGATGAAACGTCGCTTCTGATGTGCACCAGGATGTCACTATAGCAATGCCAGCCTGGAATCTACACATCACCTAACTAACCCCTCACCCCCCCCCCCCCCCAAACCCCTCACACCCCCCTCCCTACCTACCCTCTACTTCCACTGAAGAGGAGGCCTGAGTTTCCCGACCCCTGAGACCATCATTTTTGGTAAATGAGACACAAAACTCATTGTCACAGGGAGGTGGTACAATGGAACCCACAGTAAAAGGCCTGTCCCACTTGGCCGTCATTTGTGCCTTATTTACTCGTCATATGTAAAATAGGTCGACGTGTCGTGATGCGCGACGTCGCGCGCAAATCACGCGTCAGCCGTCTGGTGCACGTGACCTAATTAGAATACCCTGCGGCGCGCGGCAGGACGTTGACGCAAGGACATTGACGCACGGTGATGTAACCATGCGATACACGTGAGACGTCGGGACGCCAGCGTATGATGCCAACACATCAGCGTGCGTGCGCAATACGTTATGCAGGTGGCAAGCGAGGATTTTGTTCCTGTACTAAATCCTGGAGCGTCGCGCGACACCTCATACAATTCCACGCCTCACCATGCACAACGCATGCGCACCCCTCGCATCACAACGCATCGACCTAATTTACATATAACGCATAAATGAGGCGCAAATGACGGCCATGTGGGACAGGCCCTTAAGTCACTGTACATTCCATCCCAGCCTGTAACCTGTGCAACATTCGATACGTTCAGGTAATAGATTTTAGTTTAGTTTAGCGATGTGGTGCGGAATCAGGCCCTTCAGCCCACCAGGTCCATGCCAGCCAGCGATCCCCATACACGAACGCTATTCTGCAAACTATTGACAATTTACAATCTTTGCCGAAGCCAATCAGCCTGCTAAACCTGTACGTCTTTGGAGCGTGGGAGGAAACCGCAGCACCCGGGGAAAACCCAAGCGGTCACGGGGAGAACGTACAGTGCTATCTCCGTACAGACAGCACCCGTTGTCAGGATGGAACCCGGGTCTCTGGCGCTGTAAGGCAGAAACTCCACCGCTGTGCCACCGTGCAGCGCCAAATAGTTTGATCTGGCAGCAAGTCCATTAATCTAAAAACCAAAGTGCAGCACTTCAGAACAAGACTTTGAACAGCAGCTCCCCTCTCCCCCCCCCCCCCCGCCCCCTCAGGCACACTAATCTCGCTGTCACGGTGGTAGGTTATCTGGAGAAGAGAAATCTCACTCCATTACTCACAGTAACATTCCTCCTCCCTGATAACATCTGCACATCAAGCTAAATATTTCATCTTGGCAACGAGAAATCTCTCTCACAACAGGGACGGTTTCACACAACCTACCGAAAGCACATTCAACAAAAGCAACTGCACCTATTTATAATTCACTTTTAACTATAATTTAATTTTCACAGTCCCATGCATCACATGAACAAGGAACAAATGCATTTTACATCTACTTTGAGCTTTAACTGTTAACTCACACATGTTCTGTGTTAATCTCAGTCCATTAGCCACCTCAGCGGCATCCATGTTTGAGGTTGCCTAGTAACTAGTGCTCTGGTGGCATAAGGTTCATCTGTTAGGCCCAATTTATAAGATCATGTGATAGGAGCAGAATTAGGCCATTCGGCCCATCAAGTCTACTACGCCATTCAATCATGGCTGATCTATCTCTTCCTCCAAACTCCATTCCCCTGCCTTCTCCACATAACCCTAGACACCAGTACTAATCAAGAATCTCGGCCTTAAAAATATCCATTCACTTGGCCTCCACAGCCTTCAGTGGCAAAGAATTCCACAGATTCACCACCCTCTGACTAAAGAAATTCCTCCTCTTCTCCTTCCTAAAGGAACGTCCTTTACTTTTGAGGCTATGCCCTCTAGACCTCGACTCTCCCACTAGTGGAAACATCCTCTCCACATCCACCCTATCCAAGCCTTTCATTATTCAGTAATTTTCAATGAGGTGCCCCCCTCAACCTTCTAAACTCCAGCGAGTACAGGCCCAGTGCCGTCAAACGCTCATCATATTTTAACCAACACATTCCTGGGATTATTCCCACCCGGCACCTTCTTCCCCTTCCCCACCCCTCCCTCCCCCCCACCCCCCCCCCCCCCCCCTCCAACCTCCTGGTGATTAGAACTAGTAAATAAATGAAGTATGATGCCATCTGACTTCCGGATCCAGTATTGGGAAAGATCGGACATTGAGCCAAGGTTGGTACCTTATCTTTTATGGGACAAGTTAACTGGGAAGAGAGAGACAGGGGGACAAAGGGTGAGAGTGGCAGAGTGCAAGGTCAGAGTGAAAGGGAGTATAGAAAGGGTGGGAAGGTCACTATGGGAGAATGTCACTTGGTAGTTTGAATTCAGAACTAGCTTACTCATAGAAGGTAGTGAGTCGTGGTAGAAAGGTGTCATTCTAGATAGGGGTCTGGGATCAGCGGCGTTCCACAGGGATTTATACGACTGTCTTGGACATGAAAGTAGATACAATGTGCTGGAATAACTCATCAGGCAGCATCTCTGGAGAACATGGATAGTTGACACTTTGGACTGGTCTGAAGAAAGATACCGAGCCGAAACATCACCTATCCGTGTTCTCCATAGATGCTGCCTGACCTGCTGAGTTACTCCTGCACTCTGTGTCATTTTTGTAAACCTGCTTCTGCAGTTCCTTGTTTCTATATTTGGGCATAAATGTAAATGTCTCAGAGAGCAAGTTTGCAGATGACATTGCAGTGGATACAACAGGATGTAGATCGGTTACTCATATGGGCAGAGAAACGGCAGATGGAGTTTAATCCAGGTGTGAAATGTGTTACAATTTGGGCGGCCGAAGGCAAGGAGAAAGTATACAAGTAGAATAAAGTAGTAAATAAACCCGGGTCTCCAGCGTTGCATTTGCTGCAAGGTAGCAACTCTACCGCTGCGCCACTGTGACCGCCCTGACCTTTGCTCCTGACCTTTTTTAAGACTCACTTTGGCGACAAGATTTTCCAAGTAGATCATTGCGCAAAGAATGCTGTCAGCCCACCAACAATCAAACCTGCAAGAACCTGCCACAGGTAAAGATAAATGTCAGCACTCGTAAACAAACTGTTCCCATCTTAACATCTTAGCCAGATAACGCTGCAATTGACTTGCATTTTTCACAGACTGGTTTAGAGCGTTCCGTGTTCACACTATATGTCAACCATCTCCAGAACAAAGTAGCCAAAGGCAGTTTGGGCAACGGCTTTGCGGGGCACCTGCATTCCACCCGCTGGGGTAACTCCCAGATTCACGTTCACAAGTCATAGGAGTAGAATCACTGGTCGACACCTCGCTGCACCCGCTCTGCTGGACAACCTCTCTGCACCCTCACCGCTGGATACTCTCTCCACCTGCACCGCTGGACACCTCTCTGCACCCTCACCATCATGCTCAAATATTCAACTCTACAGATGACTGGTTTCTTCAACAACCACATCCCATCCTGCATCCAAGTCATTAAACAGCTTAGACTTCTACGTCGACCCCATTTCATCCACAGAGGCTCTCGGCGCAAGCTTGTTTACTTCAACCACGGACATTCCATTCCATCCATCTGCTCACTACCACGCTCTGCCCCCCCTCACCCGCGTCGCCCCCCATCCCAGCTGACCGCACGCACTCAACCGGGACAACCTCAGATCTCTCCAGCCTGCCCCCATCCCTCCACCCTCTCATAATGCCAACTTTGCCCTCCTCAACACCTGGTCGCTCAACAACAAAGCCCTTGCCCTCCATGAACTAATCCTTGACAACACTCTGGACTTCCTTCTGCTCACTGAGACCTGGCAACAACCCAATGTCTTCTTCTCCCTCAATCAAACATCCCCACCTGGATTTAATTACATTTCCAAGCCCCGCCCCTCCCGCCATGGAGGTGGCCTCGCTGTTATTTTCAACCAGAATTTTCGTATCACTGAACTCACCTTCCCCCCAGTAGCATCATTTGAATTCCTCGCCTTCAAAGCCCTTTCCTCCATGACAGTCATCCTCATTTACCGGCCACCTAAACCAAACCCCTCCTTCCTATCTGACTTCACTGAACTCCTCACACTTGCCTCATCCCTCTCCCCACGTCTTCTGCTACTTGGTGACTTAAATATTCACATGGACTCCCCCACCTGCAAGCTCGCATCTGAATTTCCCTTTTTACTTGACAACTTCTCTCTCACTCAGCACGTCACCTTTCCCACCCATGACAAAGGTCACATCCTTGACCTGGTCTGCTCCACAAATCAACCGGTACTCGACCTCCATCCATGCCTCTTCCCCCTCTCTGATCATAAGCTTATACGGTTCACCATCCCTTCTCCGACACCTCGCCCCCGCTTCCTCCGAGAAATCACCTTCCGTAATCTAAAATCCATCGATCCCCTCCATCTCTCTGACCTGCTCTCCACCACTCTCCCCCTGGACTCAACCCCCATCTCACCTGATGATCTCACAAACCATCTCAACTCCACCTTGTCTTCCTCCCTTAACACTATGGCCCCCCTCAAAACAAGAACCGTAACTTTCAACACATCTTCACCCTGGTATCTCACCTGATGATCTCACAAGCCATCTCAACTCCACCTTGTCTACCTCCCTTAACACTATGGCCCCCCTCAAAACAAGAACCGTAACTTTCAACACATCTTCACCCTGGTACACACTTCGTAAACTGAAACAGACTGGTCGCCGACTTGAACGACTCACAAAAAAAACATCTCTCACAGTCCACCTTGAAGCTTACAAACTTCCCTCCTTTCTCATTAACTACCGCCCAATCTCAAACCTCCCCTTTCTTTCAAAAACCCTGGAGCGTATCGTTGCGTCGCAACTTCATTCCCACCTCCTTGCGTATAACCTATTTGAACCCCTCCAATCTGGCTTTCGCCCCCTCCATAGCACAGAAACTGCTCTCCTCAAAGACCGCAACGACCTCCTCACCTCTGCTGACACTGGTTCCCTCAACATCCTCATCCTCCTCGACCTGAGCGCAGCCTTCGATACAGTGAACCATAACATCCTGCTCACCAGACTCAAGGACCTCGGCATTGAAGGCTCTGCACTCAGCTGGCTCCGTTCCTAACTTTCCAACAGATCCCACTTCATCTCTCTCCACAACCACACCTCTGCTACAGCCACAGTCAGCCACAGTCACTCAAGGCGTTCCCCAAGGCTCCGTACTCGGCCCCCTCCTCTTCATCATCTACATCCTCCCCTTTGGTCAGATACTCCGCCACTTCAACCTGGACATCCAGTGTTACGCCGATGACACCCAGATCTACCTCGGCACCAAATCCCCCCACAACCCCCCCCCCCCTCTCCCATATCAACTCCTGTTTGTCAGCTATAAAAACTGGATGCAACATAACTTCCTCAAACTCAACAGCGATAAGACAGAATTCCTCCTCATAGGCTCCAAAGCCACACTCAGCAAAATCAATAACCCCACTCTCACCATCGACAGCACCACTGTCTCCCCATCTCCCCAGGCCCGCAACCTTGGCATGATCTTTGATTCCACCCTCTCCCTTGAGCCTTACATCCGCCATGTCATTAAAACCTCCTTCTTTCATCTCCGCAACATCGCCAAACTCAGACCCTCTCTCACACCGCCTGCTGCTGAAAGACTCATCCATGTCTTCATCTCCTCCCGACTGGACTATTGCAACTCACTTCTCCTTGGCATCAGCTCCACCTACATCAACCGACTCCAACTGGTCCAGAACGCAGCCGCCCGACTCATCACCCACACCAAATCCTGGCATCACATCACTCCAGTCCTCAAACAACTCCACTGGCTTCCCATCTCCCACCGGATCACCTACAAAATCCTGATCCTCACCTACAAAGCATCTGGCCCCCCCATATCTCACTGACCTCTGTTCCCCCTACCAACCCTCATGGTCCCTCAGATCCACATCAGCCGGTCTCCTCTCCATCCACAAGTCCAACCTCCGCAGTTTTGGGGACAGAGCCTTCTCCAGGGCAGCTCCCAGGCTCTGGAACTCCCTCCCCCAACTGATCCACAATTCCGTGTCTCTCACCATCTTCCAGTCCCGCCTCAAGACCCATCTCTTCACCTCTGCCTATCCTTAGCCCCACGTCCCCCTCCCTTTTCATCTGTGCATTAATTGCCTCATATTGTGTTTTGAATTGAATTCTGTCTTTACTTTGTGTACTACTCATGTCTCTACTATTTATTTCATTCCCCTTACATGTTTTTCCTCTACCTGCTAAATTTTTGTAAGGTGCCCTTGAGACTCTTGAAAGGCGCCCATAAATAAAATTTATTATTATTATTATTAGAATCAGGCCGCTTGGCCCATCAAGTCCACTCCGTCATTCAATCATGGCTGATCTCTGCCTCCCAATCCCATTTTCCTGCCTTCTCCCTACAACGATGTTGGGGGAGTCCAGAACCAGGGGCCACAGTTTAAGAATAAGGGGTAAGCCATTTAGAACGGAGACGAGGAAGCACTTTTTCCTCACAGAGAGTGGCGAGTCTGTGGAATTCTCTGCATCAGAGGGAGGTGGAGGCATGTTCTCTGGATGCTTTCAAGAGTAGCAGAGTCAGGGGATATGGGGAGAAAGCAGGAACGGGGTACTGGTTGTGGATGATCAGCCATGATCACATTGAATGGCGGTGCTGGATCGAAGGGCCGAATGGCCTGCTCCTGCACCTATTGTCTAACCCTTGATACCCATTCTAATCAAGAATTTGTCTTATCTCTGCCTTAAAAATATCCACCGGCTTGTTCTCCACAGCACTCTGTGGCAATGAGTTCCCCAGATTAACTACCCTCTGACAGAAGAAGTTCCTCCTCAACTCCTCACTAAAAAAGCGCCTTTCAAATCTAAGGCTATGGCCTCTGGTCCCAGATTCTCTCACCAATGGAAACATCCTTTCCACATCCACTCTCTCCACGCCTTTCATTATTCTGTAAATTTCAATGAGGTCCCCTCTCAACCTACTAAACTCGATCAAGGAGAGGCCCAGTGCTGTCAAACGCTCATCATATGCGAACCCACGCATTCCTGGAATCATTCTTGTAAACCTCCTCTGGACCCTCTCCAGAGCCAGCACACCCTTCCTCAGATATGTGGCCCAAATTTGCTCACAGTACTCCAAATGCGGCCTGACCTGCACCTTAGAGCCTCAACATTACATTTCTATTCCAGTCGCTGCCTGTCATTCCCCACTCTGACCTCTCTGTCGCTGACCTCTTGCACTGCTACAGTGAGGCCAAATGCATGCTTGAGGTACAGTACTTTATCTTCCACCTTGAACCATTGCAGCCTTCAAGATTCAATACCGAAGTAAAAATTCCAACAACCTGCTCCCTCTGCATCAAAACTGATCACTTCCACAGTCAGTCATCCATTTTAGTCTTATATCAAGGAGCTTTTATTGCATAATCACAGTTGCAAAGTACTGCATAGCTCAAATGCTTGTGCAGTTTGCAAACATCAACCATCTAATTGCAACATTATCATCCATATGCACGACGCATTTGAGACCCAACTGCGACCAGCGCTCACAGAAGGCCTGACAATTTCCTCCCAGCTGTTATCAGGCAACTGAATCATCCCACCACAACCAGGGAGCAGTGCTGAACTGCTACCTCTCTCTTTGGTGACCCTCGGACTAACCTTGATCGGACTTTGCTGGCTTTACCTTGCACTAAACGTTATTCCCTTAACAAGTAGCTATACACTGCAGGTACACAAAAATGCTGGAGAAACTCAGCAGCATATAACCATATAACAATTACAGCATGGAAACAGGCCATCTCGGCCCTTCAAGTCCGTGCCGAACACTCACTTTCCCCTAGTCCCATCTACCTGCACTCAGACCATAACCCTCCATTCCTTTCCCGTCCATATACCTATCCAATTTATTTTTAAATGATAAAATCCAACCTGCCTCCACCACTTCCACTGGAAGCTCATTCCACACAGCTACCACTCTCTGAGTAAAGAGGTTCCCCCTCATGTTACCCCTAAACTTCTGTCCCTTAATTCTCAAGTCATGTCCTCTTGTTTGAATCTCCCCTACTCTCAATGGGAAAAGCTTATCCACGTCAACTCTGTGTATCCCTCTCATCCCTATCCCTATCAAGTCCCCCCCCCCCCCCCCCCCCCCCCCAATGGCTGAGGCATTGCTCCTGTTTTTAGTGCTTTTAATGTCTTTTAATTTTTAGTGTGTTTTTTATAGTCCTTCGTTTTACGGTTTTTAATGGTTTTTAATTGTTTGTAATAGCTTTTTGTTCATGAGTTCTCACGTACAGCACTTTGTGGCAACTGCAGTTGTTTAAAGTGCTTTATAAATAAAGTTATTATTATTATTATTATTAACCTTCTGCGCTCCAAAGAATAAAGACCTAACTTGATCAACCTATGGAGCGAAGGAAATAGGCAACGTTTCGGCCCGAAACGTTGCCCATTTCCTTCGCTCCATAGATGCTGCTGCACCCGCTGAGTTTCTCCAGCATTTTTGTGTACCTTCGATTTTCCAGCATCTGCAGTTCCTTCTTAAATACATCTATACACTGCAAATGGCTCGACTGTAATCATGCCTTGTCTTTCTGCTGACTGGCTAGCACGCAACAAAAAGCTTTTCACTGCACCCGTGACATTCAACTAAACTATTATGTCCTTGTGGACACCGCATGTTCCCTCTCCAGGGACAGGCCGGCATGGATATGGGCCTGGATGAGGGGCAGGCAGTGGATGCGGGCAGAACCCTCGACTACCCGCTGCATGGATCCTGCGAAAGGTGTCAGTCAATCATGTGTGACTTTGGCAAAAGTTCTTTCTAGTTGGACATTTCCCACGGCCCTGCATTCCACGACTATCTAAACCCTCTGGTCAGACTTGTCTCTAACAGCCACAATCAACCCATCAATCACCCCATGGCAATCCTACCTCATCCTTTGACAGACCCTGCCTCCAGTCTCTCCATCCTCTGCCTCCCTCGGGTGGAGAGGGTTAGTGTACGGGGTGGTTCATAAGCTCTCGGAGCAGAATTAGGCCATTCGGCCCATCAGGTGCACTATGCCATTCAACCATGGCTGATAGAGTGATGGAGCGTGGAAACAGGCCCTTCTGCCCAACTTGCCCAGACCAGCCCACATAGACCAGCTACAGTCTGAGGAAGGGTCTCGACCCGAAACGTCACCCATTCCTTCTCCCCAGAGATGCTGCCTGTCCCGCTGAGTTACTCCAGCATTTTGTGTCTATATCCCAGCTAAACTAGTCCCACTTGCCTGTGCTTGGTCCATATCTCTCCAAATCTGTCCTATCCATGTACCTGTATAACTGTTTCTTAAACATTGGAATAGTCCCAGCCTCAACTACCTCCTCTGGCAGCTTGTTCCGTACACCCACCACCCTTTGTGTGAAAAGGATATCCCTCGGATTCCTGTTAAATCTTTTCACCTTCAGCTTAAACCTACGACCTCTGGTCTTCAAATCCCCTACTCTGGGCAAGAGACTTTGTGCATCTACCCGATCTATTCCTCTAATGATTTTATACACTATAGAATCACCTCTCATCCGCCTGCGCTCCAAGGAATAGTGTCCCAGCCCATGCAACCACTCCCGATACCCCATACCCTCAAGCCAAAACAACATCCTCGTTATTTATCTTTCCCTCTCAACCCCATTCTCCTGCCTTCTCCCCATAAACCCCGATACTCTTACTAATCACGCATCTGTAAATCTCCACAGTAGAAATATCCATTGACTTGGCCTCCATAGCCATCACTGGTAGGCGAGGACTCGGTGGGCTGAAGGGCCCGTTTCCACACTGTAACTCTAAAGTCTAAAGTAAGGGCAAAAGAACAGGCCGAGAAAAACAACCTAATACAACCAGGTCGACTTAGTCCGCATCGTCTTCAGTGCATTAACTTAACTAGTAATGTGACCAAAGATAGACACGAAACGTTGGAGTAAATCAGCGGGGACAGGCAGCATCTCTGGATCGCATCTCCACCCAGAGATGCTGCCTGTCCCGCTGAGTTGCTCCAGCATCTTGTGTCTATCTTCCGTGCAGTTCCTTCCCACACATAGTAGTGTAACGGGTTACCCAGAGTGGAGCTCGTTGGCATCTTGTGACGGATGCTCGTCAATAACATCGCAGGACCACGATGCCTTACGCAGCCGAGGTTGCAGGGACAAGGGCTGAAGATCCAATGGTCCGTAGGTGCCGGCCGCCGGGAGAGAGTGTTTCCTGCTGTTCTTTCTCGGGAGCGTGCCGTGGATGGAGACACTCTGGAGGTAACTGGAATGCTGGCCGGAGAGGAGACCTCCCTTATCCAGGGCCTCCATCGAGGATGCCAGAGAGCACTTGCAGTCCCCGTGCGCCTTGCGAGGCAAACTCGCGTACTTTCCTGCAGCCATCATCCTCAGCTCTGCAATTGGAAAGACAAACAGAAACCATTAGCACACAAGGTTAATCGCTGCATAAAAGATGCCTTTAAAACTTCATCGTAATTCAAATCCATTTGTTTATTTAGCTTTAGGAGATACAGCGTGGAATCAAGTCCTTCGAACCACCGAGTCCACGCCGACCAGCCATCACCAATAGACTGCATCTATCCTGCACACGAAGGACAATTTACAGAAGCCAATTAACCCACAAACCTGTGTTCAAAAGGGAACTGCAGATGCTGGAATATCGAAGGTACACAAAATTGCTGGGGAAACTCAGCGGGTGCAGCAGCATCTATGGAGTGAAGGAAATAGGCGACGTTTCGGGCCGAAACCCTTCTTCAGAAACCCACAAACCTGCGCGTCTGGTCTGAAGAAGGGTCCCGACACGAAACGTCACCTATTCTTATTCTCTACAGATGCTGCCTGACCTGCTGAGTTACTCCAGCACTTTGTGTCTATCACTGTGGTGTATTTGTTTGGTTTCAGGCAGGATAGGTGCATATGAACACTCCACAATGGACAGAAAGTGAAAGTGTTAGAAATGTCAAGTCGAAACTCAACCCAGCTTAAAGTGGAATGTAATAAAAAGGAACTGCAGATGCTGGTTTATACTAAAGATAAGACACAAAATGCTGGAGTAACTCAGTGAGTCAGGCAGCATCTCAGGAGAAAATGGACAGGCGATGTTTTGGGTCAGGATCCTTCTGTTCTTTTCAGTTTTAATTGGGGTGGATTGGAAACCTTTTTATGCCATTTCTATTAGAATCATAGAAAGGTTAGAATCCTAGAGTCAGTCACACAGAGACAGGCATTTCGGCCCATTCTATCCCTGCTGCCTATCCATCGTTGAGGGGTGTAGATTGGGTAGATATTTACCCCACAGCCTGGGTATCATTGGTTTAAGTTAAGAGGCTAGGAGATTTGGAAGGAATCTGAAAAGATTGTTTTCACTTTAACTGGTTCCAATCCTGACCCTCAGCAAGAATTGGGTTTAGACAGAGATCTTTTCAAATATTTAATAACTTGAAACAAGGAACTGCAGGTGCCGGTTTACAAAAAGGAACGCGAAGTGCTGGAGTAACTCAGTGGGTCAAGCAGCATCCCTGGAGAACATAGATAGGTGACTTTTTTGGGTCAGAAACCTTCTTTAGACGGATTCCTATCTAGAGGTGCTCGTAAATCATTAAATTACAAGTTCTGGTAAGTGGGATTAGTATAGATGAGCATTGGAGGTTAGAATGGGCAGAGTGGGCCGAAAGGCCTGTTTCTGCGCTGCACGCTAACCTGCTTTTGAGAAGCGATTCCCGAATACACACGCTGTGTATGTTGTCAAGCCACGTGTAGCTTAACATTGGAGTATGTTCAAATTATAAAAGCAATCAGAGCCTCTGACAAGATCAGTTCACATCCAATTTACACTCATTTGTTGCTAGTTTGCCCAGATGCATATCATAAGTGGATCAAGAATGTTAGCACAAAGAACCGAGGACCGACACAAAATGCTAGAGTAACTCAGCAGGTCAGGCAGCATCTCTGGAGAAAAAGATTAGGAGACGTTTCGGGTCGAGACCCTCCTACGGACAAATGCTGGTTTACAAATAAAGACAACATTCTGGAATAACTCAGTGGATCAGGTAGCATAAAAACATGGAAAGTAGGTGCAGGCGTAGGCCATTCGGCCCTTCGAGCCCACACCACCATTCAATATGATCATGGTTGATCATCCAGAATCAGTACCCCGTTCCTGCTTTTCCCCCCAGATCCCTTGATTCCGTTAGCCCTAAGAGCTAAATCTAACTCTCTCTTGAATACATCCAGTGAATTGGCCTCCACTGCCTTCTGTGGTAGAGAATTCCGCAGATTCACAACTCTCTGGATGAAAAGGTTTTTCCTCATCTCAGTCCTAAATGGCCTACCCCTTATTCTTAAAGTGTGACCCCTGGGAATATTTTTCCTGCATCTAGCCCGTCTAATCCCTTAATGACGAAGGGTCCTGACATAAAACATCACCCACCCTTGTCGTCCGGAGATGCTGCCTGATCTGCTGCATTACTCCAGTACTTTGTATCTTTCTAAGTGGACCAATGTTTGTTTCCTTTGCTGCCGTTTCCCAATCATAAGCTCTAGGAGAATTTAGGCCATTTTGCCCATCAAGTCAACCCCGTCATTCATTCATGGCTAATCTATCTTTCCCTCTCAACCCCATTCTCCTGCCTTCTCCCCATCACCCGTGACACCCGTGCTAACCTCCGCCTTACAAATATCCATTGACTTTAAGATTTAAGAATAAGGAGTGAGCCATTTAGAACGAAGACGAGGAAACACTTTTTCTCACAGAGAGTGGTGAGTCTGTGGAATTCTCTGCCTCAGAGGGCGGTGTAGTCGGGTTCTCTGGATGCTTTCAAGAGAGAGCTAGATAGGGCTCTTAAAAATAGCGGAGTCAGGGGATATGGGGAGAAGGCAGGAACGGGGTACTGATTGGGGATGATCAGCCATGATCACATGGAATGGCGGTGCTGGCTCGAAGGGCCGAATGGCCTACTCCTGCACCTATTGCCTATTGACTTGGCCTGCACGGCCTTCTGCGGCAATGAATTCCACAGATTCACCACCCTCTGACTGAAGAAATTCCTCCTCATCTCCTTCCTAAAAGAACGTCCTTTAATTCTGAGGCTTTGTGTTCTGGTCCTGGACTCCCCCACTAGTGGAAATGCTGTTCTGGTGCAGATTTGTATTGTCAGTCAGGAGGATGGTCCAGACTTTCAAACAAACCAAAAGCAAATCTGGGATAAACTACATTGAAACGGGCAGACAAATTGCCACCATTTTATGAGCTCAAGTCAAACCTCAGACTCCGGGGCACTTTAACCCACTCAAAGAACCCGTTACAAAAAAAGCAATTCATTCTGCATAGGACAATGCAGAGGGGAACAACGTTTTCTATAGAGCTGCACTGCAACTTTTATGCCTGCAATTCAGACCTAACGGGACGAAAATGTTTCCCAACCTCTGGCTTCACCAATACATTTTATATCTAAAACCAACTCCTTCTGCAAAGTTTTTCTCCTTCAATCCAAACTGTGCTTATATACTTTTTTTATTTTTTTTATTTTATTTTTAAAAAGCATCTTGCAAATGACCCACCAAGAATCAAATCTGTCCACCTCCCAACTGAAACCATGAAGTGTAACACAAGAGCAATAGAACACATTCAAAGAACACCCATTTTTAGTTGAGATGCCCGCTGATCAAGTGTAGCCCTCCCCAGAACGGAGTGTGTGAACTAGATTCCCGGCAGCATTGGCAAGCAGATTGTTGCTCTATGTGCAATGAATCGTACCTGCGCTAAAAATCGCACGCATTTTGCACTGACAAAGTCTGTAAGCCGTTTAAACCCTCGACCATCATTTAGCCAGGCAGTGATCACAAGAGCTCAGACAAGGGAAGGGGCGCTATTAAGATGCAACATAACCTTCACCAAGATACAGGATACAGCCAACAATTATCACCCCGGGACGCCTCACGTCAAAGTCACTGACAATCTCTTAGCAAACATTAAATGTCAGCGGCATTGACCCCCCCAGGCAAGACTGGATGAAGCACTGAAACATTCTCACATAAACCAGTAAACAGTAGTTACAGCTAGCGAGAGTGACACACACACAGGCACAGACAGACACACACACACACACAGCGCTGCAGATGCTGATCATAATAACTAGTTGCAAGGACGCGCATTCACACATTAACAAAAAAAAACTATTCAAAGCAAAAAACCTTTGTAATTCAAAGGAGCAACCTTTAAAAGCGTTCATCTCTCAACAGCTCACACAGTCTCTGTGCAACGTGGATTATTTCACTGAACAGGCAGAGGGGCTCAGGGTTAACCGGGGCTTTCAACGGCAGCAAACTTGAGAATCAGTCTGCACTTACCTCCAATAAATGGTGAGAATTTTGTTGTAATAAAATGCGACTGCACACACTGAGCCCAGTGTCTCTCACACAAGTGAGCTGTGTGCTTACAGCGTGCCCAGCCCGCGGCTCACGGCCAGACCGCACATCAAAGCACTGAAGGATTATTTGTCAAGTCTTGCTTCTTTTTCTCGGAAAGTGTGCACCCTTCCCACCCTGTCCCCTCGTACATACTCCCGCGCTCTCTCTCCCCCCTCCTCCTCTCTCCCTCCTCTCCTCTCCTCTCTCTATCCCCCCTCCTCTCCTCTCTCACTCCCTCCTCTCACCCCCTTCTCCTCCCTCACCCCTCCTCTCGTCTCTCACCCCCTCCCCTCCCTATCCCCCCTCCTCTCCTCTCCCACCCCCTCCTCCTCTCCCTGCCCCCTTCTCCTCCCTCACCCCTCCTCTCTCACTCCCTCCCCTCTCTCTCACCCTCTCCTCTCTCTCTCTCTCACCCTCTCTCTCACCCTCTCCTCTCTCTCACCCCCTCCTCTCTCTCACCCCCTCCTCTCTCTCACCCTCTCCTCTCCTCTCACCCGCTCCCCTCCCACACCTCTCTTCCCCCCCTTCTCTCTCTCTCTCAGACCCAGTTCCAAAATGCTGCTCCCTCCGCTGTTGTCAGTTTGGCAGCTCTGTCCTGATACACAATCTACCGCTTCCTCGCCACACCCTGGTGTGGGCAACTGAGGAATCCAGACAGCGCTGCACATCTGACCAACAATCACGATCAAGCCATTAGCATGTCATTGAATTTACACAAACAACACTGTTCCATTTCACAACCAATTGGGTCCCCTGCCTGTGTTAATTAACCAATAAACCTGTTACTCAGTGACACCTGCTGACAGAAAGCTCCACAGGTCCAATAGAATGTAGACTTTCTTGCTTGTTTGTTTAATGTGTGTGCGTATGTGTGCTGAGTATGTAGTGTGCGTAGATACATATATATATATACACATACACACAAGAAGATAGGCACACAAAGCTGGAGTAACTCAGTGGGACAGGCAGCATCTCTGGAGAAAATAAATAGGTGACGTTTCAGGTTGAGACACTTCTTCAGACTTAGAATCAGGGGAGAAGGAAACAAGAGATATGAAAAGTTTGATTTACGGAACAATTGGATGAAAGGTATGCAAAAGAACAAAGCCAAGCCAGCAACGATGAACAGTGTGTGTGTGATTGCATATACACTGAGGTTTTTTCATTTATTATATGTATACGGGATGGTTTTTTGAACCAATATGTAGCAGAACTGACTAGAGGACAGGACATCCTAGACTGGGTATTGTGTAATGAGGAAGGATTAGTTAGCAATCTTGTTGTGCAAAACCCCTTGGACAACAGTGACCATAGTATGGTGGAATTCTGCATTAGGATGGAAAGTGACATGGTTAATTCAGAGACCAGGGTCCTGAACTTAAAGAAAGGAGACTTTGAAGGTATGAGATGGGAATTGGCTGGGATAGACGGGCAAATTATACTTAACATAGAAACATAGAAATTAGGTGCAGGAGTAGGCCATTCGGCCCTTCGAGCCTGCACCGCCATTCAATATGATCATGGCTGATCATCCAACTCAGTATCCCGTACCTGCCTTCTCTCCATACCCTCTGATCCCCTTAGCCACAAGGGCCACATCTAACTCCCTCTTAAATATAGCCAATGAACTGGCCTCGACTACCCTCTGTGGCAGAGAGTTCCAGAGATTCACCACTCTCTGTGTGAAAAAAGTTCTTCTCATCTCGGTTTTAAAGGATTTCCCCCTTATCCTTAAGATGTGACCCCTTGTCCTGGACTTCCCCAACATCGGGAGCAATCTTCCTGCATCTAGCCTGTCCAACCCCTTAAGAATTTTATAAGTTTCTATAAGATCCCCTCTCAATCTCCTAAATTCTAGAGAGTATAAACCAAGTCTATCCAGTCTTTCTTCATAAGACAGTCCTGACATCCCAGGAATCAGTCTGGTGAACCTTCTCTGCACTCCCTCTAGGGCAATAATGTCCTTCCTCAGATTTGGAGACCAAAACTGTACGCAATACTCCAGGTGTGGTCTCACCAAGACCCTGTACAACTGCAGTAGAACCTCCCTGCTCCTACACTCAAATCCTTTTGCTATGAAAGCTAACATACCATTCGCTTTCTTCACTGCCTGCTGCACCTGCATGCCTACTTTCAATGACTGGTGTACCATGACACCCAGGTCTCGCTGCATCTCCCCTTTTCCTAGTCGGCCACCATTTAGATAATAGTCTGCTTTCCTGTTTTTGCCACCAAAATGGATAACCTCACATTTATCCACATTATACTGCATCTGCCAAACATTTGCCCACTCACCCAGCCTATCCAAGTCACCTTGCAGTCTCCTAGCATCCTCCTCACAGCTAACACTGCCCCCCAGCTTAGTGTCATCCGCAAACTTGGAGATATTGCCTTCAATTCCCTCATCCAGATCATTAATATATATTGTAAATAGCTGGGGTCCCAGCACTGAGCCTTGCGGTACCCCACTAGTCACTGCCTGCCATTGTGAAAAGGACCCGTTTACTCCTACTCTTTGCTTCCTGTTTGCCAGCCAGTTCTCTATCCACATCAATACTGAACCCCCAATGCCGTGTGCTTTAAGTTTGTATACTAATCTCTTATGTGGGACCTTGTCGAAAGCCTTCTGGAAGTCCAGATACACCACATCCACTGGTTCTCCCCTATCCACGCTACTAGTTACATCCTCGAAAAATTCTATAAGATTCGTCAGACATGATTTACCTTTTGTAAATCCATGCTGACTTTGTCCAATGATTTCACCACTTTCCAAATGTGCTGCTATCCCATCTTTAATAACTGACTCTAGCAGTTTCCCCACTACCGATGTTAGACTAACTGGTCAGTAATTCCCCGTTTTCTCTGTCCCTCCCTTCTTAAAAAGTGGGGTTACATTTGCTACCCGCTAATCCTCAGGAACTACTCCAGAATCTAAAGAGTTTTGAAAGATTATTACTAATGCATCCACTATTTCTGGAGCTACTTCCTTAAGTACTCTGGGATGCAGCCTATCTGGCCCTGGGGATTTATCGGCCTTTAATCCATTCAGTTTACCCAACACCACTTCCCGGCTAACCTGGATTTCACTCAATTCCTCCAACTCCTTTGACCCGCGGTACCCTGCTATTTCCGGCAGATTATTTATGTCTTCCTTAGTGAAGACGGAACCAAAGTAGTTATTCAATTGGTCCGCCATATCCTTGTTCCCCATGATCAACTCACCTGTTTCTGACTGCAAGGGACCTACATTTGTTTTAACTAATCTCTTTCTTTTCACATATCTATAAAAACTTTTGCAGTCAGTTTTTATGTTCCCTGCCAGTTTTCTTTCATAATCTATTTTTCCTTTCCTAATTAAGCCCTTTGTCCTCCTCTGCTGGTCTCTGAATTTCTCCCAGTATGCTGCTTTTTCTGGCTATTTTGTACGCATCATCCTTCGCTTTGATACTATCCCTGATTTCCCTTGTTATCCACGGATGTACTACCTTTCCTGATTTATTCTTTTGCCACACTGGGATGAACAATTTTTGTAGTTCATCCATGCAGTCTTTAAATGTCTTCCATTGCATATCCACCATCAACCCTTTTAGAATTAATTGCCAGTCAATCTTGGCCAATTCACGTCTCATACCCTCAAAGTTACCTTTCTTTAAGTTCAGAACCATTGTTTCTGAATTAACAATGTCACTCTCCATCCTAATGAAGAACTCAACCATATTATGGTCACTCTTGCCCAAGGGGGCACGTACAACAAGACTGCTAACTAACCCTTCCTCATTACTCAATACCCAGTCTAAAATAGCCTGCTCTCTCGTTGGTTCCTCTACATGTTGATTTAGATAACTATCCCGCATACATTCCAAGAAATCCTCTTCCTCAGCACCCCTGCCAATTTGATTCACCCAATCTATATGTAGATTGAAGTCACCCAGAAATTTAGAACTCAACAGAGGAGGACAAAGGGGTTAATTAAGAGGGGGGGAAGGGAGGGGGGGAAGAGAATGAAAGAAAGTTTGCGGGGAATATAAAAACTGACTAAAAGTTTATTTACATATGTAAAAAGGAAAAGATTAGTGAAGACAAGTGTAGGTCCCTTACAATCAGAGACAGATGAATTTATAAAGGGAAACAAGGAAATGGCAGTACTTTGGTTCTGTCTTCACTAATGAAGACACAACGAGGGGACCAAGGATCTAGTGGGAGGGAGGAACTGAAGGGAATCCACATTAGTCAGGAAATGGAGTTAGGTAAACTGTTGGGCCTGAAGGCAGATAAATCCCCAGGGCCTGATGGTCTGCATCCCAGAGAACTCAAGGAGGTGGCCCTAGAAATCGTGGATGCATTGGTGATCATTTTCCAATGTTCTCTCGACTCTGGATCTGTTCCTGTGGACTGGAGGGTAGCCGATGTAACCCCACTTTTAAGAAGAGAGGGAGATAGAAAACAGGAAATTATAGACCAGTTAGCCTTACATCGGCAGTGGGGAAGATGCTGGAGTCAATTGTTAAAGATGTTATAGCAGTGCATTTGGAAAGCAGTGACAGGATCGATCAAAGTCAGCATGGATTTATGAAGAGGAAATCAGGTTTGACTAATCTTCTGGAATTTTTTGAGGATCTAACAAGTAGAATGGATAATGGAGAGACAGTAGATGTGGTGTAACTGGACTTTCAAAAAGCCTTTGACAAGGTCCCACACTAGTGATTAGTGTGCAAAATCAGAGTACATGATATTGAGGGTAGAGTATTGACCTGGACAGAGAACTGGCTAGCAGATAGGAAGCAAAGAGTAGGAATTAACGGGTCCTTTTCAGAATGGCAGGCAGTGTCTAGTGGGACGCCGCAAGGCTCGGTGCTGGGACTCCAGTTATTTACAATGTATATTAACGATTTAGACAAGGGATTTAAATGTGACATCTCCAAGTTTGCGGATGACACAAAGCTGAATGGCAGTGTGAGCTGCGATGAGGATGCTATGAGGCTGCAGGGTGACATGGATAGGTTGGATGAGTGAGCAGATGCACGGCAGATGCAGTATAATGTGGATAAGTGTGAGGTTATCCACTTTGGTGGCAAGACAGGAAGGCAGATAATTACCTGAATGGTGCCAGATTAGGGAAAGGGGAGACCTGGATGTGCTTGTACATCAGCCACTGAAAGTAAGCATGCAGGCACAGCAGGCAGTGAAGAAAGATAATGGCATTGCGAGAAGATTTGAGTTTAGGAGCAAGGAGGTCCTACTGCCATTGTATAGGGCCCTAGTGAGACCGTAGCTGGAGAATTGTGTCCAGTTTTGGTCTCCTAATTTGAGGAAGGACATTATTGCTATTGAGGGAGTGCAGCATAAGTTCACCAGGTTAATTCCCGGGATGGCGGGACTGACATATGATGAATGAGTGGGTCGACTGAGCGCGAGTTCACTGGAATTTAGAAGGATGAGAGGATTTTATAGAAACATATAAAATTCTTAAAGGATTGGACAGGTTAGAAGCAGGAAAATTGTTCCCGATGTTGGGGGAGTCCAGAACAAGGGGTCACAGTTTAAGAATAAGGGGTAGGCCATTTAGGACTGAGATGAAGAAAACTTCTTCATCCAGAGAGTTGCGAATCTGTGGAATTCTCTGCCACAGAAGGCAGTGGAGGCCAATTCACTGGATGGGTTCAAGAGAGAGTTAGATTTAGCTCTCGGGGCTAAAGGAATCAAGGGATATGGGGGAAAAGCAGGAACTGGGTACTGATTTTAGATGATCAGCCATGATCATATTGAATGGCGGTGTGGGTTCGACGGGCTTACTCCTGCACCTATTTTTCTATGTTTCTATGTTTGCATATCTGTCGTGCTGCTGCAAGTAAGAATCTCATTATTCCGTTTGGGACATATGACAATAAAACTCTCTTGACTCTTGAAATTAAGTTTTTATGAAACTAAAAATAAATCAGAATCGGAAAATCCTCAGGTTGGTTCTTGGGCCGATTACACAACCACCACTGCGCAATGTCCAGCGACAAACTAGACCCCAACATTTCCGTCATTGCTGTAAAAATAACCAGTGATGAAAGTAAAACTGCACAATCGCAAGGCAATGTGATTCCAGGTTTTATTCCTGATTGTCACAAGTCAAGTCACATGTTCCAAAGAGGAACCATGAACGTTGACTGTGTTTTCTTCAGAAATACAATTCTGCACAACACCCATTCTTATTATTTACGCTATTCATAAATAGCAGCTTCTATGGAAAGAGGAACAGATGAACTTCCATTAATACTGGGCAAAGTGAGAGAATTGTTCGCTTTCTTGGCATCTCTGTTGTGATTTTATTCTCCTTTACTCTTTTTTTGAACAAGTGCCAATGAAACATTGACATTTCTGACCCTTGCTGGGATTTTTAACAAATTAGAATGAGGTCATAAGGAATAGGAGCTGAATTAGGCCATTCGGCTCATCAAGTCTACTCCGCCATTCAATCATGGCTGATCTATCTCTCCCTCATAACCCCATTCTCCTGCTTTCTCCCCATAACCTCTGACACCTGTACTAATCAAGAATCTATCTCGCTCTGCCTTAAAAATATCCACTGACTTGGCCTCCACAGCCGTCTGTGGCAAAGAATTCCACAGATTCACCTAAAGACTAAAGAATATTATTGTAAACAAAATAGAAATAAGGAACATTGTGCTGAGTTAGGCTGACTATTGAGTTCTATGCTCTGCGACCATCAGTGACGCAGCACAGTTTGAGGATAATTGTGAATGGACACTAGTCTGGTCACACTTCCTCAGCCATAACTCATGCTTCCTGAAGGGTTAGAGGGTGTGAACGCTGCCCAGTGTAATATGTGTCAAACAGAGCAGGAAAGTCCCTCTTCAGCTCCCACTCTGCCCGATTCCTTGATCGGAATCAAAGCAACATATCACTACAGATAGACACAAAATGCTGGGGTAACTCAGCGGGTCAGGCAGCATCTCTGGAGATAAGGGCGGCACGGTGGCGCAGTAGTAGTGTTGCTGCCTTACAGCGCTTGCAGCACCAGAGACCCGGGTTCGATCCAGAATATGGGTGCTGTCTGTACGGAGCTTGCATGTTCTCCCTGTGTGGGTTTTCTCCGAGATCTTCGGTTTCCTCCCACACTCCACAGACATACACGTTTGTAGGTTAATTGGCTTGGTATGAAGTGTAAATTGTCCCTGGTGCGTGCAGGAAAGTGTTAATGTGCGGGGATCGCTGGTCGGTGCGGACTTGGTGGGCCAAAGGGCCTGTTTCCGCGCTGTATTTCTAAACTAAACTGAAAGGAATAGGTGACGTTTTGTGGTCAAGATCTTTCATCAATCTGATGAAAGGTCTCGACCCGAAACGTCACCTATTCCTTTTCTCCAGAGATGCTGCCTGGCCCGCAGAGTTACTCCAGCACTTTGTGTCTATCTTCAGTGTAAACCAGCATCTGCAGTTCCATCTTACACAACATATCACTAAAAACGTTTTGAATTTTCTGGACTTAAAACACCAAAGCTTACCAGAGTTTCTGTGTGGCAAGGATTAACATTCCCAGACTCTTTGCAGAGTCCATTTGCTATTGAGCAGAAATTCAACCGCATAGCCTTGCATTCTACTGACTTAATGGTTGGATATTAAAGCCTGTTCTGCCCACATATTCAAGGTGCCCAATTGTGCCAATACATCTTTCTTTCAACAATTGAACTCTGATTCCAGCAAATCTAATGTAGGCAAGTATACAAGGATGTGATCCGAACATTACTTCATCCAGACCTACACATTGTTTACATGTTGTTACACCAAACCTAATGTAAGCAAATGTGCCGGGATTGACATATGGTGAAAGAATGAGTCGACTGGGCTTGTATTCACTGAAATTTAGAAGGATGAGAGGGTATCTTATAGAAACATATAACATTCTTAAAGGATTGGACAGGCTAGATGCAGGAAACATGTTCCTGATGTTGGGGGAGTCCAGAACCAGGGGTCACAGTTTAAGAATAAGGGGTAGGCCATTTAGGATTGTGATGAGGAAAAACGTTTTCACCCAGAGAGTTGCAAATCTGTGGAATTCACTGCCACAGAAGGCAGTGGAGGCCAATTCACTGGATGTTTTCAAGAGAGAGTTAGATTTAGCTCTTAGGGCTAAAGGAATCAAGGGATATGGGGAAAAAGCAGGAACGGGGTACTGATTTTAGATGAACAGCCATGATCATATTGAATGGCGGTGCTGGCTCGAAGGGCCGACTCCTGCACCTATTTTTCTATGTCTCTATGTTTCTATGCAAGGATGTGATCCAAACCTTATTTCATCCAGACCTACACTGTTCACATGTTGTGCACGATTATATAAAATCTGCCATGATGAAACAGGGCTCATTATTATCATCAAACATTTCTATTTCCCAACTTCGTAAGACTGCAGGGTGCAATTATCAGTCTATTAGACACTCCCTAGCGAACCCCTGGTCACACTTATTAAACCAGAATTTTAATTAACACCCTAAAAGGAATCTGATGTGGAGGCTGGAAGAGCAGGAAGTTGTAGGCACTGCGTAGACACTCAACAAACAATTTCTGACTTGGGTATTTTGATACATTTCCCCAGCATGACGTAAGAGACTGTGTCCAGGTCTGGTTACCACTTGTGGAATGGCACAATGGCCCAGAGGTCGAGTTGCTGCCTTACAGCACCAGAGCCCACGTTCAATCCTGACGACGGATGCTGCCTGTACGGACTTTGTATGTACTCCCTGTGACTGCGTGGGCTTTCATCTGGTGCTCCGGTTTCCTCCCACACTCAAAAGACATACAAGTTCGTAGGTTAATGGACTTGTGCAAAATTCTAAATAGTCGCTGGAGTGTAGGATGGTACTGGTGTACTGGGTGATCGCTGGTCGGCGCGGACTCGGTGGGCTGAAGGGCCTGTTTCCACGCTGTATCTCTAAAGTAAAGCAAAGACCACAGGCGACCTACCTGCACACAACCCAACCACCTCTACCCCATTGCGGACATTGGACTTTGTCTCATTGAACTGATGCGCTACAATGCTGAGAACTCTGAAGAAGGTCCCAACCTGAAACGTCACCCATCCTTTTTCCCCCCAGAGATGCTGCCTGACCCTCTGATTGTGACGTATATATAACAACTTGGAAGTAAATATAGATGGGTTGGTTGGTTGGTTAGTTTGTAGACAACTTCAAAATTGGCAGAGTTTCAGACAGTGAGAAGGGCTATCAAAGAATATAGCGGGATATAGATCAGCTTCCAAATGGGCGGTGAAATGGCGGATGAAGAATAATCTGAGGTGTTGCAGTTTGGGAGGTGGAATGTAAATGGAAAGTGTACAGTGAATGGCTAGACCCTTGACAGCATTGATGTACAGAGGATCGTGGGGTCCAAGCTTCCTGAAAGTAGTAACACAAGTAGAGAGAGTGGTGAAGGTGGCGTGCGTTATGCTTGCCTTCATCAATCTGGGGATTGAGTATAAGAGTCAGGAAATCATGCTGCAGCTTTATAAGACTTTGGTTAGGCTATATTTAGAATTCTGTGTGCACTTCTGGAAGGAATGGGAGTCTTTGGAGTGGAGGCAAAAGAGGTTCATCAGAATGGTGGAGGAAGGAACTGCAGATGCTGGTCTAAACCAAAAATTGACACAGAATGCTGGAGTAACTCAGCGCAACAGGCAGCATCTCAGGAGAGAAGGAATGGGTGACGTTTCCGGTCGAGATCCTTCTTTAGACTGAGAGTGGACTGAGAATGGTGCCTGGATTAGAGGGTATTAACTGTAAGGAGAGGGCGGAGAAATTTGATTTGTTTTCTCTGGTGCATTGGAGACTGAGGGGGGAGGGAGGGGGGGAGGAGGGATGGGGGATGGGGGCTGGGGGCTGAGAGAAGTTCCTGAAAGTATGAGAACCGTAGATGGGGTAGACAATCAAAACCTTTTTTTTTCTCAGTGGAAACGTTAAAGACTTTAAGGTGAGAGAAGCAAAATTTAAAGGAGATGAGCAAGGAGTTTTTATTTGCAGAGACAGTTACGGGTGCCTGGAATTGCCAGCAGCGGTGTAGTGGCAGATATCACAAATCCATTGAAGATGCTTTTGGAGAGGCGCATAGACATGTAGGCAATGGAGAGATGTGCAGGCAAAGAAGTGTATTTTTAGAGGGCAGCACGGTGGCACAGCGGTAGAGTTGCTGCCTTACAGCGCCAGAGACCCGGGTTCGATCCTGACTACGGGTGCAGTCTGTCACCTGTGTGGGTTTTCACCGGGAACTCCGGTTTCCTCCGACACTGCAAGGACGTACAGGTTTGCAGGTTAATTGGCTTTGGTATAATTGTAATTGGCTCTAGCATGTAGGATAGCGTCAGTGTGCGGGGATTGCTAGTCGGTGCGGACTCAGAGCGGCGAAGGGCTTGTTTCTGCGCTATATCTCTAAACTAAACTTAAAAACTATTTGGAGGAACAATTCTTCCCTTCCCTCCCGTACCACCCCCTTCCACACCAGGGCATCGGAAATGTCCTCATTCTTCAGGGAACGGGGATTCCTCTCAGCCACCATAGACGAGGCTCGCACCAGGGTCTCATCCATACCCCGCAACACTGCTCTCTCTCCCCATCCCTGCACTCGCAACAAGGGCAGAGTCCCCCTAGTCCTCACCTTTCACCCCACCAGCCGGCAAATACAACACATAATCCTCCGCCATTTCCGCCACCTCCAACGTGACCCCACCACTCGCCACATCTTCCCCTCTCCCCCTATGTCTGCCTTCCGCAAAGACCGCTCCCTCCGCAACTCCCTTGTCAATTCTTCCCTTCCCTCCCGTACCACCCCCTCCCCGGGCACTTTCCATTACAACCGCAAGAAATGCAACACCTGTCCCTTCACCTCCCCCCTCGACTCCTTTCAAGGACCCAAGCAGTTGTTCCAGGTGCGACAAAGGTTCACCTGTATCTCCTCCAACCTCATCTACTGCATCCGCTGCTCTAGATGTCAGCTGATTTACATCGGGGAGACTAAGCGGAGGTTGGGCGATCGTTTCGCCGAACACCTCCGCTCAGTCCGCAATAACCTACCTGAACTCCCGGTGGCTCAGCACTTCAACTCCCCCTCCCATTCCCAATCCGACCTCTCTGTCCTGGGTCTCCTCCATTGCCAGAGTGAGCAACACCGGAAATTGGAGGAACAGCACCTCATATTCCTCCTGGGTTGCTTGCGTCCGGATGGCATGAACATTGAATTCTCCCAATTTTGCTAGCCCTTGCTGTCTCCTCCCCTTCCTTAACCCTCGAGCTGTCCCCTCCCATCCCCCCGCCCTCGGGCTCCTCCTCCTCCCTTTTTCCTTCCTTCTCCCCCCCACCCCCCATCAGTCTGAAGAAGGGTTTTGGCCCGAAACGTCGCCTATTTCCTTCGCTCCATAGATGCTGCTGCACCCGCTGAGTTTCTCCAGCATTTTTGTGTACCTTTAAAAACTATTTAACCTGGCATCATGTTTGGCATGAACATTGTGGGCCGAAGGGCTTGTTCCTAGGCTGAACTGTTCTATGAGGTAGGATAACGTTAGCCCAAGTTGCACTGAGAATAAATAAACATTATCCTGGCCCAAAGATAACCTATAAACAAATCTAAAATCTTCACACTGTAATAAAATGGAACTGCAGATGCTGGTTTTCTACCACAAAGTGCTAGAGTAACTCAACGGGTCAGGCAGCATCTCTGGGGAAAATAAACAGGTGACGTTTCGGGTCAGGACCCTTCTTCAGACTTCAGCCTAAAATCTGCACCATTGGTTTGTAAACAGACATGTTTCTCTCTACACACGAGTAGAGAATAATGGAAGAGTTTCATCTTGTGCTGGAATACCTCTCTGCCTCTCCCTCTCCTGAAGCAGGAAAATGCTGGATCCGATGCGAATCCTGTGGGTTTGGTTCTGAATTCCCAGCTGTCTGAGGTCAGCCTCTGTAAAATGCAGCAAACCCTGGGGAGGAAACGAACGAGGAGTGACATTAAATGGCTACAGATAATTAGTTTGTCAATAGATTATTCTTGGTAGACACAAAATGCTGGAGTAACCCAGCGGGACAGGCAGCGTCTCTGGAGAGAAGGGATGGGTGACGTTTCGGCTTGGTATCAGACTGGAACTCGCTGCATTTGCCTCAGAAGTGAGATTGGTAACATATTGTAATCAGTACACTGTGCAGAACAGTTTAGTTTATTGTCACGTGTACCGAGGTACAGCGAAAAGCTTTGATTGCGTGCTAACCCGTCAGCATAAAGGTAATACATGATTACAATCGAGTCATTTACAGCCTATAGATACATAAGATGGGAATAATGTTTAGTGCAAGTTAAAGCCAGCAAAGTCCGATCAAAGATAGTCCGAGGCTCACCAATGATGTAGATAGAAATGTAGGACTGCTCTCTGGTTGCGGTGGGATGATTCAGTTGCCTGATAACAGCTGGGAGGAAGCTGACTAGAAACAGATTATTACGAATCGAGTATGTATATCACACCGAGACCTAAATTCTGTTAGTAACCAATTGTGATTGTTATATTGTACGTATCAGTATTGTGCGCCCAGGAGCGGAAAAGTAGTAAACACTGCCCAGTCCATCATCGGCTCTGACCTCCCTATCATCGAGGGGACCTACCACAGTCGCTGCCTCAAAAAGGCTGGCAGCATCATCAAGGACCCACACCATCCTGGCCACACACTCATCTCCCCACTGCCTTCAGGTAGAAGGTACAGGAGCCTGAAATCTGCAACATCCAGGTTCAGGAATAGCTCTTCCCCACAGCCATCAGACTATTAAACTCAACTCAAACAAAAATCTGAACTTTAATAGCCTATCACACTTTATATGCTTATTTATGTGTGTGTGTGTGTGTGTGTGTATATATATATTCAATGGTATATGGACACACTGATCTGTTCTGTATTTATTTATGCCGACAATATTCTGTTGAGCTGAAGCAAAGCAAGAATTTCATTGTCCTATCTGGGACACATGACAATAAACTCTTGAACTTGAACTTTACCAAGAATATAGAACAGCACAGGAACAGGCCCTTCAGCCCACAATGTCTGTACCAAACCTGATGTCAGATAAACTTATTTCATCTGCTTATATACTTAGAATAAAGATTATACTGGACCATGATCAACAAACAACATCATCACTCCATGGGCTGCAGTACTTTGGGATGGGTGAGGCGGGTCCGGACGCGGGGCTCCGACTCGACAGTCTCCTCGACCCGAGTAGTAGCAGTCAAATACGGGACAAGGGCGGTCCCGTATGGGACAAACCAATATACGGGATGTCCCGGCTAATACGGGACAATTGGCAACCCTACTGGCGGACTCTTGTGCATGGCCCAGGTGAGGTCTGGTGTATGATTTCACCAGGTTGAATGCAAAACAATGCATTTCACTGTCCTTAAGTACATGCAACAATAAAGTGTGCATGAAGGAACTGCAGATGCTGGTTTACACCAAATAAGCTATCATTGAATCATTGCGCGGCAGAGCATTTCGAGACAATTTGTGACAGGAAAACCATGTTTGAACAGTTTAGTGGAGTTTTCTTTGAGATACTAAGATGGTTGAGGTTAAAGGGGGATTGGTACATGTACCATGCTTGGATGACCAGATGGCATTTTGATGAGGTGCCACATAAACAGATACTGTGCAAAATATGTTCATGGAGCATGAGATAACATATTGGCACAGAGACGAGACTGGCTGCCTGACAGGAAACCCAGCGTAGGCATGAATTGGTTGTTTTTTTTTCTGGTTGGCAACATGTAATGTGTGGGCTCAGTGCTGGAGTGTTAACGTTTTAAATTCATATAAACAACTTGTATGAAGGCATGTGTAGGAAAGATCTGCAGCGGGTCGGGCAACATCTCTGGAGAGAAGGAATGTGTGACGTTTCGGGACGGGACCCTTCCTCAGTCTTGACCCGCAACGTCACCCATCCCTCCTCTCCGCTGATGCTGCCTGGATGCAAATGGGTAGGATATGAGGAAATGTGGAATATCTCCATTCAAAACACAAAAAATAAAATAGCTCATAATCTAAATAGTCAGACAATGAAGCGGCCAAATATGCAAAAGAATCTGGAAGACTCAGTGCATGATTTGTAAAAACCTGATTTGACCGATTAATTCATTGATACAGCATGGAAACAGGCCCTTCGGCCCCCCCGAGTCCACACTGACAATCAATAACCCCTTCACACTAGTTCCACGTTATCCCGCTTTCGCATCCACTCTCTGCACACGAGGGGCAAATTACAGAGGCTAATGAGCCTACAAACGCATGGCTTTGGAATTTCGCATGAGGCCTAAGCATCCAGAGGAAACCCACTTGGTCACAGGGAGAAGAACAGGGAGAACACAACCCCTTTTCACTATGTTTACATATTCTGTTGTGCTGCAGCAAGTAAGAATTTTGTTGTTCTATCTGGGACATATGACAATATAAAACTCTTGACTCTTGAGAACACTAAAGCTTTTCACTGTACATTGGTACACATGACAATAAACTAAACTAAACATGCAAACTCCACACAGACAGCACCCGAGGGGCAGGATCAGGAGGAAACCCGAGCACCCAGAGGAAATCCACGCGGACACAGAGAGCATGTGGAAATCCACACGGACAGCACCCAGGATCAGGATCGAACCCGGGTCTCTGCCGCTGTGAGGCAGCAGCTCTACCTGCTGCTCCACCGTGCCGCCCATGTGCCTATGCAGGTAGAACAAGCAATGGGAACACAAGAGAATGCAGATGCTGGAAGCTTGAGCTAAAGGAACTCAGCAGGTCAGGCAGCATCTGCGGAGGGAATGGAGAGGTGATGCTTCGGGTCTGGGCCAACTGCAAAATAACAATCTGACCTGACCCACCCAGTTCCTCCATCTGTTTGTCCTTTGCTCAAGATTCCAACATCTGCATTCTCCTGCGCCTCTAAGAAAGTGAGCGGTTTATTGTGAGGAGAATTAAATGAGTAAAGTAGGAAGTTTATGCTTCCGTTATATTGGGCATGAATGAGACCACACCTGGAGTACTGTGTACAGTATTGATCTCTTTACAATAGGAATACATTGGAAGCAGTTCAGAGAAGATCTATCAGACTGGGAATGGTTGATTTTAAGTAACTCCAAAGACGTACAGGTTGAAAGGCTTGATATGGTAGGCTTGAGTCGATAAGGGAGTGAGAGGTGGCTTGTTCCAAATGAACAAATTCTGACGACAGACACAAAAAGCTGGAGTAACCCAAAGGGTCAGGCAGCACTTCTGGAGAGAAGGAAAAAGTGACATTTAGGGTCGAGACTCTTGCGTCTGAAGAAGGGTCTTGCCCCGAAACGTCACCTGTCCCTTTTCTCCAGAGATGCTGCCTGACCCATTCAGTTAATAATAATAATAATAATAAATTTTATTTATGGGCGCCTTTCAAGAGTCTCAAGGACACCTTACAAAAATTGAGCATGTAGAGGAAAAACATGTAAGGGGAATGAAATAAATAGTAGAGACATGACTAGTACACAAAGTAAAGACAGAATTCAATACAAAACACAGTATGAGGCAATTAATGCACAGATGAAAAGGGACGGGGACGTGGGGCTAAGGATAGGCAGAGGTGAAGAGATGGGTCTTGAGGCGGGACTGGAAGTGGTGAGGGACACGGAATTGCGGATCAGTTGGGGGAGGGAGTTCCAGAGCCTGGGAGCTGCCCTGGAGAAGGCTCTGTCCCCAAAACTGCGGAGGTTGGACGTGGATGGAGAGGAGACCGGCTGATGTGGATCTGAGGGACCGTGAGGGTTGGTAGGGGGAGAGGAGGTCATATTGGTAGGTAGGGTTGGTAGGGGGAGAGGAGTTAAGGGCCTGTCCCACGAGCATGCGACTGCATGCAGCAAGCGCGACCTAACGTGGTTGCTTGAGCCGTACGGCCTTGCGGGGCCGTTCCCACTTCGATCGTAGGAGCCGTATGGAGTTGTGCGGAGCGGGTCCCGACATCGCGCGGGGCTCAGAAAAACCGACACTCCGCGTGGCCCCCGCTTCCGGTTTGGTCGCGCTTGCCGCATGCAGGCGCATGCTCGTGGGACAGGCCCTTTACTCTGGCATTTTGCGTCCATCTTCGGTGTAAAGCAGCATCTGCAGTTCTTTCCGACACAATTCCTGACGACTCTAAACTGGGTGGATCTGGAGAGGATCTTTCCTTTTAAAGAGAATCTAGAGCTCTATAAAACTAGGCACAAGGTGCTGGTCTGACTCAGCGGGCCAGGCAGCATATCTGGAAACGTGGATAGGTGACGTTTAGGATCGAGACCCCTCTTCTGTAGTAGAGAGGAGAACTACTACAGTTGGAGTGAATGATGTAATCAAGTGTTGCCCACTTAATATAGAAAATTGTGTTTTTTTTCCTCTCTAAAGGGTGTGGGTTTTTTGAAACCCTCTTCCCCATAGTCTGAAAGGAGAGTCATAGAGTCAACAGCATGGAAACAGGCCCTTCGGCCCAACTTGCCCACACCGACCAACATGTCCCATCTACATTAGTCCCACCTGCCTGCATTTGGCCCATAGCCCTCCAAACCTGTCTTATCCATGTACCTGTCCATTTGTTTCTTAAACATTGTGATAGACCCTGTCTCAACTACCTCCTCTGGCAGCTCGTTCTATACACCCACCTACCTTTGTGTGAAAAAGTTAGTCCTCAGATCCCTATTAAATCTTTCCCTCTTCGAGTGAGTTCAAGGCAGGGGTGAGCAGCGGGATGTGAAAGGGTTATCACGGGAGGAATGTGGCGTTGAATTTACATCAGACCAATAGACAATAGACAATAGGTGCAGGAGTAGGCCATTCGGCCCTTCGAGCCAGCACCGCCATTCAATGTGATCATGGCTGATCATCCCCAATCAGTACCCCGTTCCAGTCATGGATGATCTGAAGGAATGGGATAGCAGGCTCGAGGGGCCGAGTGGCCTTCTCTTACTCCATATGTTCGTGTGTTTGCAACACAAAATTGATGGCCACATCTTCCAGAGGATCAGCCGCCTCGATGTCTTTCCACAGTTGATAAATCAGTCTAAGAAACCACATTTGCTGGTTTTTTTTAAAATGTCAAACCAAAAGGCACATTGAGTTACAGGGTCTAAATGAACTCCGCAAGCCGGCCTTTGAATGAAGCAGCATTTTATTATTTTAGTGTTTTGTTTAGTTTAGAGATACAGCGGGGAAACGGGCCCTTCGGCGCTGACCAGCGGTCCCCGCACACTAACACTATCCTACACACACACACACACACACACACACTAGGGACAATATACAATTATGCCAAGCCAGTTAATCTACAAACCTGTACGTTTTTGATTTTTCAGAACTGAAATGTACCCGCCCACATAACATGTGGAAAACACACGCCCACAGTCGGACATTTCCTGACGCCAGCTTGGGGTTTTTGAGCTGCTTGTGGGAGATGACTTGGTTTCATTACTGATTTGCTGCATCACTGTGATGCAACTCTGTAAATTTACAGTTCGAGGCAATCGCCTTCTCATGTCGATGGGTGGGTGGGGGGGTGGCAGAATCCATGCACTCCTTGTCCTTTTACCCCCAAGCATAAGTTCACACGTTCTAGGAGCAGAATTAGGCCATTCGGCCCATCAAGTCTACCCCACCGATCTATCTTTCCCTCTCAACCCCATTCTCCTGCCTTCTCTCCATAACCCCTGACACCTGTATTAATCAAGAATCTTTCTGTCTACACTTTAAAAATATTAATTGACTTGGCCTCCAGAGCCTTCTGTGGCAATGAATTCCATAGATCCACTACCCTTTGACTATAGTCATTCCTTCTTAACTCCTTCCTAAAAGTATGTCCATTTATTCAGAGGCTATGGCCTCTAGTTCCAGGCTTTCCCATCAGTGGAAACATCCTCTCCACATCAACTCTACCCAGCCCTTTCACTGTCCGGTAAGTTTCAATGAGGGGTCCCCTCGTCCTTCTACTCAGCCAGTAAAGGCCCAGTGCCTTCAAACGCTCATCATATGTTAACCCAATCATTCCTAGGATCATTCTTGTAAACCGCCTATAATAAACTTTATTCAGAATAATATGAAAATATATTGGCTATATTTAAGAGGGAGTTAAATGTGGCCCTTGTGGCTAAAGGGATCAGGGGGTATGGAGAGAAGGCAGGTACAGGATACTGAGTTGGATGATCAGCCATGATCATATTGAATGGCGGTGCAGGCTCAAAGGGCCGAATGGCCTACTCCTGCACCTATGTTCTATGTTCTATATACATGGCAGCACAGTGGCACAGCAGTAGAATTGCTGCCTTACAGCACCAGACACCCGGGTTCGACCCTGACTACGGGTGCTGCCTGTATGGAGGTTGTACATTCTCCCCGTGACCGCGTGGGTTTTCTCCAGGAGCTCCGGATTCCTCCCACACTCCAAAAACGTACTGATTTTTTAAGGCTAATCGCTTTTTTAAATTGTAAATTGTCCCTAGTGTGTAGGATAGTGTTTGTGTGTGGGGATCGCTGGTCGCCGCGGGCTCGGTGGGCCAAAGGGCCTGTAACCTAAAATATATAAGCCTGTAACCTAAAATATACAAGACAAAACCAGTGCAAAAACTCTTTCAGCATTCTCGGTGGCTATACATACATTCATTAGCGTTATATTTGGCAGTGTTCACAAAGTTCTCATTATACCAGGCACAATGTGTAGGAAGCAACTGCAGATCCTGGTTTAAACCAGATAGACACAAAAAGCTGGAGTAACTCAGCAGGACAGACAGACAGACAGACAGACAGACAGCATCTCTGGAGAGAAGGTACACAGTATGTGACGCTTCGGGTTGAGACCCTTCTTCAGACCACACATGTCCCTCTATTCTTCACTGACACAGGTGCAAGATCCTCCCTCTTGTTCTAAGTCCCGGGACCTCTTTATTTACCTTCGAAAACAGCCCCTGAACAAAGGCAGCTGAATGCTTTTAATCATTGTTGCCATCGCCAGTGTAAATTGTTTCAAGATTCAGGATCGCCATCCTGGTGGCTCTTTGTCTCCCTTATCTTATTGTAAAATGTTATGACTATTCAAACTGCCCCTCTTGTGTGGTTTGTGTTTGGTTGTGGTGGTGGGGGGGAGTAAAGTGTCTTCTCACTCCCAGCTGTAGTGGCCACAGGTGTTTCTGTGTGGAGTGGGCGCATTGACTCCGACAAGACACACTTGATGAACGGATGTGTACACATGGGCCAGGCTGAGAGACCCCCCTCATCCACAGCGGGCCCATGTCCAGGAGTAAATACCCCGGCAGGAGCAGTCCCGTCCGTTTCCCTGTACGGTGTCAGTACGGAGTTCTCCCTGCGTCCTGTGTACTTTTTCCTCCGAGATCTTCGGTTTCCTCCCACACTCCAAAGATGTACAGGTTTGTAGGTTAATTGGCTTGGTAAATGTAAAAACTGTCCCTAGTGGGGATAGGATAGTGTTAATGTGCGGGGATCGCTGGTCGGCGCGGACCCGGTGGGCCGAAGGGCCTGTTTCCACGCTGCATCTCTAAAACATAACCCCCCATAATAACATCCCCTTTCTCTGCCCCCCACTCCCTTTTCTCCCCCACCCACTTCTCTTCCCCATTCAATTGCTGTCCCTTTCCACGCTCGATGCCCATTCAATTGATAGCATGTGACGGATGCTACTGGCCCAGTGCCCTGTGTTTCTGCTCGACACATTTACAGCCCTTCTTCATTAATCTCTGGCCACCATGGTGGCGCTGGGCTTTGAGGGGCGATTAGTGTTTACAACTAAGTGGCTCACTAGGGCCACTTCAGGAAACATAATGGCTCAAACATAAGAGAAGAATTGGAATGGGGCAGAGGTCAGACAGAACGGGGAGCGGCAAGTTCCCCTCAATAAAGCAAATCAGTCGACCATTCAGCATTTTTTATGGCTGGACAGAAGGGAGACAATCAGAAACCAGCGCTTGTTCCATTAACGGAGCAACTTTATGTGCAGAGGAGAGGTGGCATCCTTCCTGTAAAAAACAATGACCCCTGTAATTGTGTTAGGTTTGCAGGCTCGCTGTTATGTTGTCAGGAGCATCCTCTTCACAGGCTCATGGTGAGCCCAAAGTACAAGACCTCCACCAAAGATCCTATAGCAAGCAAGATAGACCACTCGACCAAAAATACGTAGTACGGTCATGGGCAGATTCATGGGTAATTTTCGGCCCCATTTCCGTAACCGGCTTCCGTCTCCGCACCAAAGATCCCGTAGCAAAGATCACTAGTGCGGAGACGGAAGCCGGTTACAGAAACATCCTCGTAAAAATGAAAGTTATTTGGTAAAAATCTTCTCCTCATTTTCAGAATTATAATTTATTAACACAAACTGTTCCCCCGCAACGTTGATTACACTGCGAGTCGGGTCGGGTCAGGTCGGGTTACTGAAATAGATGAGAAAAAGGCCCACGTTGTTGCGTACTACACGTCAGGACATTGCATTTAGAAGGAGTGGTCTATCTTGCTCCGCTATAGGATCTTTGACCTGCACTGCGCAAGAACACTTTGTGGTAACTCCACACTACAGCAGCATTGATAGGGTCTCGACCCGGAACGTCACCCATTCCTTCTCTCCAGAGATGCTGCCCGTCCCGCTGAGTTACTGCAGCATTTTGCGTCTATCTTCAGTTTAAACCAGCATCTGCAGTTCCTTCCTAGTATACACAGGTTATGTTTTAGTTTAGTTTAGTTTATTGTCACGTGTACCGAGGTACAGTGAAAAGCATTTGCTGCGTGCCAACCAGTCAGTGGAAAAATAATCCTAGCTAGCACTTCAACTCCCCCTCCCATTCCGTATCCGACCTCTCTGTCCTGGGTCTCCTCCACGGCCAGAGTGAGCAACACCGGAAATTGGAGGAACAGCACCTCATATTCCGCTTGGGGAGTCTGCATCCTGGTGGCATGAACATTGAATTCTCACAATTCTGTTAACCCTTGCTGTCTCCTCCCCTTCCTACCTCAGTCCTTGGGCTCCTCCTCCTCCTTTTTCCTTTCTTCTTCCCGCCTCCTCGCTCCCCCCCCCCCCACCCCCTATCAGTCTGAAGAAGGGTTTCGGCCTGAAACGTTGCCTATCTCCTTCGCTCCATAGATGCTGCTGCACCCGCTGAGTTTCTCCAGCATTTTTGTGTACCAGCAGAAAGACAATACATGATTACCATCTAGCCATTTACAGTGTATAGATACATGATTAAGGTATAACATGTAGTGCAGATCTGATCAAAGACAGTCCAAGGGTCACCAATGAGGCAGATAGTTGTTCAGGACTGCTCTCTAGTTGGTGGTAGGAAGGTTCAGTTGCCGGATAACAGCTGGGAAGAAACTGTCCCTGAATCTGGAGGTGTGCGTTTTCACACTTCTATACTTTTTGCCCGATGGGAAAGGGGAGAAGAGGGAGTGGCCAGGGTGTGGCTCGTCTTTGATTATGCTGCTGGCCTTGCCGAGGCAGCGTGAGGTATAAATGGAGTCAATGGGAGGGAGGTTGGTTTGTGTGATGGTCTGGGCTGCGTCCACAATTCACTGCAATTCCTTGCGGTCTTGGATGGAGCTGGAGGTCAGAGATTAATTAAATGCAGAAAGAATTCAGGAAGAATCAACACACATCTCCTGACACGAGAGCAAATGGATTCAAAGATTGATAAAGAGCTAGAATTGGAGGAATGGGTGAACCTATAGCAGGAGAGAGTTATAGAGATGGGGAGGGACATGGCTTTGTATATTTAATGGAAGAAATGAAAAATACAGGTGATTTTTAAGGTCATAAGTGATAGGAGTAGAATTAGGCCATTTGGCCCATCGTCTACTCCGCCATTCAACCATGGCTGGTCTATCTCTCCCTCCAAACCCCATTCTCCTGCCTTCTCCCCATAACCTTTGACACCTGTACTAATCAAAAATCTATCTATCTCTGCCTTAAAAATATCCACTGACTTGGCCTCCACAGCCTTCTGTGGCAAAGGGGTCAGGATTCAAACCAATGTTGTTTTAACCGAAAGGTTTTGCTTCGAACGTTCCTATATTTATACCTCGCTTGGAGCCGACACAGTGCAGAGCTGAGCACTTGAAATTAATGCAAACACACCTCAAAAGTTGTTTAAAAGAAAAGGAACAACTGGCACCAGAGACCGATAGATCCGAGGAACTTTTACTGAGATGTCCCAGCTGGACGTTCCCTACTTCCTCCCCTCAGGCAAAGCCGAAAAGCCGTCAATAACGCTGGGGTAAGTCGCGGTGGACTGATTGTCAGGGAGGGCGGCTGCAATCTCTGCCTGCCTCTATGTCTGTCCAAGCCTGCTGCAACAGGCACATGCAGTCCATGAGCTCCAGGCTCTGTCAGTCCAAATCACAAGATTAACATTGACGGCAATGCCCACATTAGCCTCACACCAGAAAGCACGTTAAGGGGCGGAAGTGCGGAAACGGGCCCTTCGGCCCAACGGGTCCGCGTCAACCAGCGATCGCCCCGTACACTGGCACTAACACTGGCACTATCCTGCACACAAGGTACAATTTACAAATTTACCGGAGCCAATCAACCTAAAAAACCCGCACATCTTTGGAGTGTGGGAGGAAACCTGGTCACTCAGAGAAAACCCACACCCTCACAGGGAGAACGTACAAACTCTCTACACACAGCACCGTAGTCAGGATCGAACCCGGGTCTCTGGCGCTGTAAGGCAGCAACTCTACCGCTGCGCCACCGTGCCACACTCCTGCAAACAGTCATCTCAGAACCCACAAAATGGTGTGGAAGCAAGTCATCCTCTATCCCCGTGTACTGCCTAAGAGAAACAGTTTGGCAGCTTCTTTTTGTAAATGCTCTCAATCCTTTGTTAATACGGTAAGCTGTTGTACATTGAGACAGTCCATCACATATTCTTTGTTGAAACAGACCATCACGGGTAGTGACATCCCCTCCATCAGATTCAGATTCAACTTTAACTTTAATTGTCATTGTCAGTGTACAGTACAGAGACAACGAAATGCAGTTAGCATCTCCCTGGAAAAGCGACATAGAATATGATTTCAATTAATAAACCTATTTACATGTATACAGACATAGTGTTTTTCCTGTGGGAGGAGTGTCCGGGGGGGGGGGGGGGGGTTGGCAATCACCGAGGTACGTTGTTGAGTAGAGTGACATCCGCCGGGAAGAAGCTGTTCCTGGACCTGCTGGTCCGGCAACGGAGAGACCTGTAGCGCCTCCCGGATGGTAGGAGGGTAAACAGTCCATGGTTGGGGTGAGAGCAGTCCTTGGCGATGCTGAGCGCCCTCCGCAGACAACGCTTGCTTTGGACAGATTCGATGGAGGGGAGCGAGGAACCGGTGATGCGTTGGGCAATTTTCACCACCCTCTGCAGTGCTTTCCGGTCGGAGACAGAGCAGTTGCCATACCATACTGTGATGCAGTTGGTAAGGATGCTCTCGATGGTGCAGCGGTAGAAGTTCACCAGAATCTGAGGAAACAGATGGACCTTCTTCAGTCTCCTCAGGAAGAAGAGACGCTGGTGAGCCTTCTTGACCAGAGTTGAGGTATTGTGGGTCCAAGAGAGGTCATCGGAGATGTTGACCCCCAAAAACCTGAAGCTGGAAACACGTTCCACCTCCGTCCCGTTGATGTGGATGGGGGTGTGCGTGCCGCCCCTAGACTTCCTGAAGTCTACAATGAGCTCCTTGGTCTTCTTGGAGTTAAGGGCCAGGTTGTTGTCAGCGCACCATGCTGCTAGGAGCTGGACCTTCTCCCTATAGGCCGACTCATCGTTGTTGCTGATGAGGCCAATCACCGTTGTATCATCTGCATACTTGATGATGGTGTTAGTACCATGTACAGGTGTGCAGTCGTAGGTGAAGAGGGAGTAGAGGAGGGGGCTCAGCACACAGCCATGTGGGACGCCGGTGTTCAGGGTGAGGGTTGAAGAGGTGTGCTTGTCTAACCTAACAGACTGGGGTCTGTTGGTTAGAAAGTCCAGTATCCAGTTGCAGAGGGAGGGGTCGATGCCCAGGTCACCGAGTTCGGTGATCAGTTTAGAGGGTATGATGGTGTTGAATGCTGAGCTGTAATCGATGAACAGCATTCTTACGTAAGTGTCTCTGTTGTCGAGGTGGGAGAGGACGGAGTGAAGTGCCGTTGAGATGGCATCCTCCGTACTCCTATTCTTGCGGTAGGCAAACTGATAGGGATCCAATGTGGGGGTAGGCAGCTTTTGAGGTGTGCCAGGACCAGCCTCTCGAAGTACTTGGTGATGATGGGGGTAAGTGCAACTGGGCGGAAGTCGTTGAGGCTTGCCGCAGTGGAGTGTTTTGGCACCGGCACGATGGAGGTGGTTTTAAGGCACGTGGGGACAACTGCTTGGGCAAGTGACAAGTTCAAGATGTCAGTCCAGACGTCAAAGGGAGCTACCAGAGTCGCTGCCTCAAAAATGCAGCTAGCATCATCAGAGACCCTGGCCACACACTCATTTTACTCCTGCCATCGAGAAGAAAGCCTATAAGCCTGAAAACTGTAACGTTCAGGTTCAGGATAATATATATATAAAATTATAAAAGGACTGGACAAGCTAGATGCAGGAAAAATGTTCCCAATGTTGGGTGAGTCCAGAACCAGGGGCCACAGTCTTAGATTAAAGGGGAGGCCATTTAAGACTGAGGTAACAAAAAATGTTTTCACGCAGAGAGTTGTGAATTTGTGGAATTCCCTGCCACAGAGGGCAGTGGAGGCCATATCACTGGATGAATTTAAGAGAGAGTTAGATAGAGCTCTAGGGGCTAGTGGATTCAAGTAGACTTAACGGGCCGAATGGCTTAATTCTGCTCCTAAAAGAGTTAGATATAGCTCTAAGGGCTAACGGAAACAAGGAATATAGGGGGAAAAGCAGGAATGGGGTACTGATTTTGGATGGTCAACCATGATCATATTGAATGGTGGTGCTGGCTCGAAGGGCCGAATGTTTCTATAATTTATGAATTTAAGACACCTCAAGCAGTTCTTTATAGCTGCTTGCAGTTAAGTTGTAGTTTGACCTCAAAACGTCGACTTGAAAGGCAGACCGTGGATATATAAACATTACAGCATCAATCAGCTGAACTCCGATAGCAATTAAATTTAACAGATAACCTCACCAATCGACTTTCTAGAAAACCACCCATAATAAAGAGAGATTAGAAAGTAAATTACATACACTGTTTGATGTCTGGTTTATTTTCAGGATATATTAATACGTTTGAAGTTTAGTTTCGTTTAGAGATATAGCGTGTAAACAGGCCCTTCGGCCCACCGAGTCGATGCCAACCATCGGTCTCCTGCTGAGACTAATTCTACGTTATCCCACTTTCACATCCACTCCCTACACACGAGGGAGAAATTTTACCAATTAACCTACAAGAGAGAGAATAGATGAACAATGGGAATAAATTGAGTAAGAGGATTGATGGGGTGACTCTGATCACCTAGCATAGACTCAATGGGCTGAATGGCTTTCCATGAAGTGAGAAGATCCTTTAGCCAGAGGGTGGTGAATCTGTGGGATTCTTTGCCACAGAAGGCTGTGGAGGCCAAGTCAGTGGATATTTTTAAGGCATAGATAGATTCTTGATTAAAACGTGTGTCAGAGGTTATGGGGAGAAGGCAGGAGAATGGGGTTAGATGGGAGAGATAGATCAGCCATGATTGAATGGTAGAGTAGACTTGATGGACCGAATGGCCTAATTCTGCTCCTATTCTTTATGACCTCATGAGAAAATAGGGACAATGTCCACAATCCCGGCAGCAAAATCTATTTAAAAAGTCCTTTCAAAATTACAAGGAATGAACTGGGCATAAAGTTCATGATAATAAATCATACAGAATTATCCGTAATGCAATATAGATTACAACTTCAAAGTGAGATATACTTATTCCAATAGTTGGAAAAAAAAGTCAGTTAATGCAGGAAGTTTGCTACCTGACTGGTTGCTTGCATAACCACTGCCTTTAATCCATGAACTCGTATGTTGGACTGTCAATTTGACCTGTTGTGTCACAGTCAGTAGGAGCACCTGCCATTTAGGCATGTGGATATGCAGGGAACGGAGGGATATGGATTGTGTGCAGCTAGAGGTATGAGATGGTCTTGGCATCATGTTCAGCACTGATATTATGGTCCGAAGGGCCTGTTCTTCTCCCGTACTGTCTGTTCTATGTTAGTTAGGGGAGGCAGGGCAAAAAAATCCTATCCTATTAACAGGATCGTTATCAGAATACAATCCCTCCCCAACGGTGAATTACAGTGGATCAGTCCAGATCAATAATTTTCAATGGTGAAATTCCAAGTACACTCCCTAATTAGCCATGGTTTTTGTTTCTGAATAGTTAATAACTGCCGAATTATGTTCCTGGTTATAGGTTCCTGCTCCACGGTGCTGCCAGGAAATGATGAACAATGAGACAGAATAGACAATAGACAATAGGTGCAGGAGTAGGCCATTCGGCCCTTTGAGCCAGCACCGCCATTCAATGTGATCATGGCTGATCATCCACAATCAGTACCCTGTTCCTGCCTTCTCCCCATATCCCCTGACTCCGCTATTTTTAAGAGCCCTATCTAGCTCTCTCTTGAAAGCATCCAGAGAACCGGCCTCCACCGCCCTCTGAGGCAGAGAATTCCACAGACTCACCACGCTCTGTAAGAAAAAGTGTCTCCTCGTCTCCGTTCTAAATGGCTTACTCCTTATTCTTAAACTGTGGCCCCTGGTGCTGGACCCCCAATTGAAGAATGCAAAAAAGAGCTATGCTTGAATCCCCTCGTTTCATTTGGTGCATATTAGCACTTAAAGGGCCTGTTCCAGTTAGGCTATTTTTGGGCGACTGACGGCGACTGTCATGGTCGTAGCAGGTGGCCAAAAAAACATAACATTTGAAGTAGAATCATCACGTTAACAAAAGAAATCAAAGTCAGCATCGGCGACAACCTACGTCACCTGGCGGCAACCTACAATAATCTGGCGACACGTCCGACAGCACCTACCTCAGGAGAAGTCAAGCTACGCTCATTGGCGTCAAGCCCACTGTGGCCGACTGCCTCCGGAAATTTTTCAACATGTTGAAAATCGCCCAGAAAGACACTACGACTCTTTGAGCGACTGAGGAGACTACTCACGGCCATACAGGCGACACCCAGGCGACCATGTGGCGACAGCCTAGTCCCCTGTACTCGCCTAAAAAATAGCCTAAGTGGGACAGGCCCTTAATTGGACTCATGGTTCATCAACGTGAAAGTTTTCTGACCAAATAGCAAAAACAACAATGAAACCTGCAAAGGTGAAACATGGGCCGGGTAAAATGGTCCCAACCAATGGCTGTGCAATCAACTCATTCTCAATGCTTGGATAGAGTGGATGTGGAGAGGATGATTCCACTAGTGGGAGAGTCTAGGACTAGAGGTCATAGCCTCAGAATTAAAGAATGTTCTTTTAGGAAGGAGACAAGGAGTAATTTATTTCGTCAGAGGGTGGTGAATTTATGGAATTCTTCGCCACAGAAGGCTGTGGAGGCCAAGTCAGTGGATATTTATAAGGCAGAGATAGATAGATTCTTGAATTGGTACGGGTGTCAGAGGTTATGGGGAGAAGGCGGGAGAATGGGGTTAGGGGGAGAGATAGGTCAGTCAAGATTGAATGGTGGGGTAGACTTGATGGGCCGAATGGCTTCATTCTGCTCCTATCACGATCATGAAATAGGAGCAAGAACAGCCCATTCAGCCCATCCAACCTGCTCCTTCGTTCCACATTTTCACTCTCAAAAGGGCAGCTGGTAGAGCTGCGGCCTTACAGCGCCAGAGACCCAGGTTTGATCCTGACCTCGGGTGCTGTCTGTGTGGAGTTTGGACGTTCTCCCTGTGACCGCGTGGGTATCGTCTGGGTGCTCCGGTTTCCCCCCCACATCACATTCGTGTGCGGGAGTGTAAATTGCCCCATGTGTGTAGGGAGCGGATGAGAATGTGGGATAGCATAGAACTAAAGTGAATGGGTGATCAGTGATCAGCGTGGACTCGGTGGGCCGAAGAGCCTGTTTTCACACAGTATCTCTAAACTAAACAAAATCCCATGTAAAATCCATGGATATGTTTAGTTGAAGGTCTTTTCCTTCTTAAATATACTCTGCAACTTGGCAATCACATCCTCTCCATCCCCAGGTATCCTGCTCCATATCCCCCCCGACACCTCGACTCATGGCCCTGGCACCTTGATCCCAGGTAGGGGAAACATTCTCCTTTGCTGATCCTTCTTCACTTGCAGTGACTTGTTTATAAGGTCCTCATTTGCATATCAATGTTTCCCAAACTAGTTAAGGGCCCACTTGGGCGTTATTTGTGCGCCATTTACGTGACATCATTTACGCACACGACGCACGAGGCAACATCATTTACGCATGGTGACGTGCGCATGGTGCGTGGTGAGACGTTGTGGCGTAGGCAATGATGCGCGGTCACGCGCGGCGCCCCAGTATATTGGGATTCACGAATTCTTCGCTCGCCGCCTGCGTGACGCGCAAATGACGCTCAAGTGGGACAGGCCCTTCACTTAACAAGCACATTGATCTGTAGTTTAGTTTAGTTTAGAGATACAGTGCGGACACAGGCCCTTCGGCCCACCTAGTCCCCGCCAACCAGCGATCCCCATGCACTAACACTATCCTACACACACAAGGAACAATTTACATTTATACTAAGCGATTAGCCTACAAACCTGTACGTCTTTGGAGAGTGGGAGGAAACCGAAGATCTCGGGGAAAACCCACGCGGTCACGGGGAGAACGTACAAACTCCGTACAGACGGCACCCGTAGTCGGGATCGAACCCGGGTCTCCGGCGCTGTAAGCGCTGCAAGGCAGCAACTCTACCGCTGTGCCGCCCAGAGGTGAGCAGCTCCCTCGAACTGGAGTTGAACCAGCGACCCTAGGACCTAATCATGGGTCAGGGACCAGAGTACTGGAAGCATGCCGGTCGTGGCGACTGAGTGCCCGGTTGATTATCGACTGACGTTAGATACAGGTTCAGCAGTAAATCTATCACAGAGCGATTCCCTGAGGCAAATGGTACTTTCCCGACACCCCACAGTAACCTGAAGAGACTCTCACAACACCACTGAATCCACATAGATGATCCTTGTGCAACCTGGGCACAAGGCAGCAGCAATTATTTAAGGTTGCATTGACCAACACAGTAACTTATCCCCACACGATGGATGGATCTGCCTCCTGGCAACACCATCCCCAGACACGGGTTACCTGATACATGAAGGCCGCTACATAACCTTGTCACTGCCTTCCCTAATCCGCTGTCACATTGTTTGTCGAGCATCCGGTCTTGAATGGGCCTCACATTTCCTCCAGCTAAACACTGTCCAGATCAAAAGCATCGAGTTTCACCTCCGTCAGTCCATTCTTCAGCCATCAATACCCTCCCTCTCCCTGCCCCTCACCTGGGATTGAACCAGGCTCCTTGCAATAAAAAAAACCAAAGTGCCGGAGGAACTCTGCAGAAACCAGCACCGGAGGAACTTTGAAGAAGGGTCCCGACCTGAAACGTAATCTAAAGAAGGGTGCTGACTGGAAACATAGTCCGAAGAAGGGTCCTGACTTTAAACGTAGACCGAAGAGGGGTCCCAGCCTGAAACGTAGTCTGAACAAGGCTCCCGACCTAAAATGTAGACTGAAGGGTCCCAATCTGAAACGTCATCCGTCCATGTTCTCCAGAGATGCTGCCTGGCCCACAGAGTTACTCCAGCACTTTGTGTCTTTATTTTAAAAATCAGCATCTGCAGTTCCGTGATACTACTGGAGGAACTTTGTATTTTGGTCAAGATTGCAGCAACTGCAGTTTCTCATGTCACCGTCTCTACTATCAAAGCACCCCATCTGACCCCAAAGTGAGATTCTGATACTTACTTTTCTTGGTAATAAAGACCATATGATTGATCACCTATTGCTGGAGCCCACAGTGGTTCTACCCTCACATCCATTTCAATGTTCTCACGGCTAGTTAGAGTGAATGTACAACAGTGTCTCTGACAGGGTTGCCAACTGTCCCGTATTAGCTGGGGCATCCCGTATATTGGGCTAAATTGGTTTGTCCCATATGGAACCGCCCTTGTCCCGTATTTGACTGTTACTACTCGGGTCGAGGGGACTGTTGGGTCGGAGCGCCGCGTCCGGCCCCGCCTCACCGGTCCCAACGTAGTGCAGCCCATGGAGTGCAGCAGCAGCACCTCGCCCGTGGCCCCGTCGGTCGGCAGCCCGGCCAGCTGTCCGACCTTCGGACCTTCGCTTACCGCCGACACCGCCACCCCTCCTTCTCATGGCCGATCATGAGTTGGATGGGGCGCCGGACTTTGCGCGCCACGCATCTCATGGGCCGAAACTCCACAGCTGGCCCGCCGGCTGGGCTTTGTGTGCTGTCCAGCACCCGGGCCAACTCATCATTCACCCAGCCACGGCCCGAGTCAGTCAACGAATTGCCGTCGGGAATTTGTCCCTTATGTTGAGCGCTTCACCCTTATTCGGGAGTGAGAAGTTGGCAACCCGACCTCAGGGTGGGAGCCTTGCTAGTCCCATTGTTGGCTAGGGAAGGTGCGATCTCAAGAGGGATACAATCTGGAGAACTGTGAAACTGGTTAAACGACGAGGGTGGAGGAAGGGGGGAGGGGGAAGAGGGGAGACGAGTGGGTAGGGTGGGTAGAGTTCTCCATAGTTGCTGCCTGACACGATGAGTTACTCCAGCACTTTGTATCCATCTTTGGTAAAAACCATCGTCTGTAGTTCTTTGTTTCTATGCTTTAAATTGACTTTCTTTAGATGTGATGCTGCTGTCCAATGAATCTTTCAACACAATGGGCAAGCTTCAAGGGAGTGAGAGAACAGTGAGCCAGTGACAAAGCATTGGGGTTTGGAACGTTTGGAACTTTTGGATAGTTCCCAAATTTCCAGTGGTGGTTCCCAAATTTTTTTCAAGGCGGAGATTGACAAGTTCTTGATTTGTACGGGGTGTCAGGGGTTATGGGGCGAAGACAGGAGAAGCCAGTCCGAAGAAAGGTCTCGACCCGAAACGTCACCCGTTCCTTCACTCCAGAGATGCTGCCTGTCCCGCTGAGTTACTCCAGCTTTTTGTGTCTATCTTCGGCTTAAACCAGCGTCTGCAGTTCCTTCCAACATAGGAGAATGAGGTTGAGACGGAAAGATAGATCAGCCATGGTTAAGAAAGAACTGCAGATGCTGGAAAAATCGAAGGTAGACAAAAATGCTGAAGACACTCAGCGGGTGAGGCAGCATCTATGGAGCGAAGGAATAGGTGACGTTTCGGGTCGAGAGCCTTCTTCAGACGAAGGGTCTCGACCCGAAACGTCACCTATTCCTTCG
>NC_045965.1:56559264-56681764 GCF_010909765.2 Amblyraja radiata | reverse complement strand
AAGTTTCCCTCTTACCCTCCCCCCTACCCACCACATAAAAGAAGACCTCCAACAAACATTTTGTAGTAACAGGACTAAAAATAAAAATAAAAAAGGGTGAAAGGACGGACTGCAGGCGGAGCAGCCATACACAACGGCGCCCCACTCCTGCAGTCCGCCATCGTCAGGCAGCATCTCTGGAAAACATGGATGGGTTACATTTCGGTTTGGGACCCTTCTTCAGACTCAGTGGTTTATCTCACCCTGAAAGCACTGGACTAAGCGATGCCTGTCTAACTGTCTCCTGTATTAGTAGCCGGGTGGAGGGACCAGATGTGGACATACAGCAAAGCCTTGCGTGTCAATAAGACGTTTAGTCTTTAGTTCATTTGCTCGTGTGTCAGACGACGTTCTGCCATCGCTTTGCCACGGCCAATGCCACATCCGTGCCGCTGCGGAGATCGTCTGCAGTGCATGCCTCTCCCCCGCAAGTCAGTAGGAGGGCCATTGTCTGTACCTCCCCGCAGTTGCACTTGTCAGTGGGTGGTGAATCTGTGGAATTCTTTGCCACAGGCTGTGGAGGCCAAGTCAGTGGATAATCCTGGCATGGCATAATTCTGCTCCTATCAAGTAGGAAAATTATTGGCCCATACTATGGAAGCATTTAATAATTACAGGGTTATGTTTCAATTAATGTCAACTGCATTCCTTCATGCTCCAATCATGAATCAATAATGACCAAAGCCACCTGAGGAAGGCAATTCCTCCCTTTCCTTACTAATTGGTTGCCCATCATTAATGCTATTCCATCAATAGCTCAGGCAAATTCTAATCCCAACGATGCAAACAAGATTAACAAAATTCTCCTTAAAAAAAAACCCCTAGGAACTTCACTACAGAGCACAAAGCTTCCCAGAGCCTTTTGTTTCAATATCATCCAATATTCTATTGGATATACAGAGATACAGCGCGGAAACAGGCCCTTCGGCCCACCGGGTCAGCAACGGCCAGCGATCCCCCTAATGGCCTAATTCTGCTCCTATCACTGAAAGAGTAGAAACGGAAAGAATTATTTGTGCTCACCAAGAGGACAGATTAATCATATCCAAAATATGACGCCTCTTCAGTACCACCAGAGTTGGTCACAATTTGCTGTGTACTATTCTGCTCTGGGTCTTGGACCCAACACAAAGTGTCAGAGCAGACCTCCCTTCCACTAAGATACAACTAACTCTATGGAAAAAACGTGTACTTGCTCACATGTTCAGTAGGTTTGAGAATTAGCCCCATTACCAGGCCAGTCATAAGGAATAGGAGCAGAATTAGGCCATTCGGCCTATCAAGTCTACTCCGCCATTCAATCATGGCTGATCTATCTCTCCCTCCTAACCCCATTCTCCTGCCTTCTCCCCATAGCCGCTGACACCCGTGCTAATCAAGAAACCCGTACGAGTTGTCGGTCGGCTTTAGCACACCGACTTCTCACGTGCCCAAGGATGACCCTGACGACCAATATTGTAGACAATTTATCTGCACCAAAATTAAACATTACACAATGTTGTTTGGCACAGGGCTGGCTGATAAACTGTTGCCATGTTACTGGCCTTGAAAAGGAAGGAATCTGTGCCTTCTGGCCTTGAAACGGAAGGAATATGAAACAGAAACAAAATAAGAACACTCTGCTTGTGTTTCCCCCTCAATGCTAGAGCACTGGGCTGAGTAGGAGCTGAACATACCCACTCAGAAATGTACTGACTTCCACGTTCAACATCGTGGACTTTTAAAAGAAATCCCGTCATTCCATTTCCACTCAGTATTTGTGATAGTATTTGTAAATTGTACCTAGTGTTGGGATAGAGCTGGTGTCAGGGTGATCATTGGTCGGCGTGGACTCGGTGGGCCCAGAACTGAAAGAACTTTCTCTGACTCTCAGAGAACCTTACAGAGGCTGCCAAGAGCCCACTGATTATCCAAAAGGTGCTACCAGAGGCAGTGCTGGATACAATAACTATGTTCAAGAGACATTTAGCATTGGAGCGTGGGACTCCAAGCGGTGACCTTGCAGAGGGATACAAAATCATGAGAGGTTAGATAAGTTAGATAGTCACAGGCTTTTTCCCAAGGTAGGGGAATCTAAAACCAGAGGACAGATTTTAAGTGAGATGGGAATTTTTTTTTAAAATAAAACAGTCCCGATGGGCAACTTTTTCATGTTTACAATTCATCGGAGCAGATTTAGGCCATTTGGCCCATTAAGTCTTCTTGGCCATTCAATCATGGTTGATCTAGCTTTCCCTCTCAACCCCATTCTCCTGCCCCCTCCCCATTACCTTTGACACCCATATGAATCACGAACCTCTGTCTAAAACCACCCCAATGACTTGGCCTTCACAGCTGTCTGTGGCAATGAGTTCCACAGATTCACCACCCTCTCACGAACGATATTCTTCTTCATCCCCTTTCTAAAGGTTCCTGCTTTTACCCTGAGGTGGTCCTCGACTCTCCCACTTATTCCACATGGTGGACAGTAGGTTATATCTTATATGCAATGAGCTCTCAGGAGGAGCTATGGAGGCCGGCGCAATTATAATGTTAAAAGACCCTTGGCGAGATGCATAGATAGAACAGGTTGATAGTAACATGCTCAAACGTAGGCAAATGGGGCCAAGTCAGACAGGCATGTTGCTGGGCATGGATACGATGGGATGAAGGGCCAGTATCTGTGCTATTATGCTACATATCCTGGCAGACCACCAGCGGCCAGGTGCGGCAACAGACCTGGTTCGTCGCTGCGAGAAGATAAGACTGGTACCAAGAACTTCTGAAACTTTTTCAGCGCCAGATACGTGGGGACTCTTTGCGCACAGCCTAGCAGGAGTCTGCTGTATGATTTTGTGTACGAAGTAACTGCAGATGCTGGTTTAAACCGAAGATAGACACAAAAAGCTGGAGTAACTCAGCGGGACAGGCAGCGTCTCTGGAGAGAAGGAATGGGCGATGCTTCGGGTCGAGACCCTTCTTCAGATTTTACTGGCTTGGATGCAAAACAAAGAATTTCACTGTACCGAGGTACACGTTAAAATAAAGTATCATAAAGTCTCGACCCAAACCGCCACCCATTCCCTCTCTCCAGAGATGCTGCCTGTCCTGCCAAGCTGCTCCAGCTTTTTGTGTCTATCTTCGGTTTAAACCAGCATCTGCAGTTCCTCCCTATACAAGTATCATTGAAGCTTGGCTCCTAATGTAAACTGTCCGATATTGACAGGTGTCCATTGTAAGGTTCGGCCTGATAGTGGAAGTCGCTTCACCCCTTGGCACTAAGTGTTGGACTAATTCTCCTCCTTGCCTTTCATGAGTGAGGATTTACAAGGACATACCGCACACACATTTACTGAAAGTACACAAAAATGCTGGAGAAACTCAGCGGGTGCAGCAGCATCTATGGAGCGAAGGAAATAGGCAACGTTTCGGGCCGAAACCCTTGCAGGGTTTCGGCCCGAAACGTTGCCTATTTCCTTCAAGGGTTTCGGCCCGAAACGTTGCCTATTTCCTTCGCTCCATAGATGCTGCTGCACCCGCTGAGTTTCTCCAGCATTTTTGTGTAGCTTCGATTTTCCAGCATCTGCAGTTCCTTCTTAAACACATTTACCGAACATCTTTTGCCCAGAGTTGAAGGTTTTGACTTTCAAATGAAATGTTAAACCGTGTGTGTGCGCGCGCATGAAAGATCCCGTCAGGCCATTCTGAGAAAGAGCAGGGGGATTGTTCCTGACATCCTGGCCAAATTATCACCTGATTAACATCACTGAAAAAGTAGGAGCAGATTAGCTGAACCTATAATCACTTTCCATTTACGAGGGTCTTGCTGTGTTGGCAGGTTCTGTGCATTGCAATGGGAAGCACACGCTCACAGACTGGAAAGTCTAACGTGAACTTGAAAGATGCAAGTTCTCTTCTTCCAACTGAACTGCTCTCTTGCTCGTTGTAAAGCAGCATTGTCCGCAAAAGACTTGTCCCATCAGTTTTAAACGGTAATTTCCAGAGATTACCTGAACGTTTAGAAACATAGAAAATAGGTGCAGGAGTAGGGCATTCGGCCCTTCGAGCCTGCACCGCCATTCAATATGATCATGGCAGATCATCCAACTCAGTATCCTGCCTTCTATCCATACCCCCTGATCCCTTTAGCCACAAGGGCCACATCTAACTCCCTCTTAAATATAGCCAATGAACTGGCCTCAACTACCTTCTGTGGCAGAGAATTCCAGAGATTCACCACTCTGTGTGAAAAATGTTTTTCTCATCTCGGTCCTAAAAGATTTCCCCCTTATCCTTAAACTGTGACCCCTTTGTTCTGGACTTCCCCAACATTGGGAACAATCTTCCTGCATCTAGCCTGTCCAACCCCTTAAGAATTTTGTAAGTTTCTATAAGATCCCCCCTCAATCTTCTAAATTCTAGCGAGTACAAGCCGAGTCTATCCAGTCTTTCTTCATATAAACGTCCTGACATCCCAGGAATCAATCTGGTGAACCTTCTCTGTACTCCCTCTATGGCAAGAATGTCTTTTCTCAGATTAGGAGACCAAAACTGTACGCAATACTCTAGGTGTGGTCTCACCAAGACTCTGTACAACTGCAGTAGAACCTCCCTGCTCCTATACTCAAATCCTTTTGCTATGAATGCTAGCATACCATTCGCTTTCTTCACTGCCTGCTGCACCTGCATGCCTACTTTCAATGACTGGTGTACCATGACACCCAGGTCTCGTTGCATCTCCCCTTTTCCTAATCGGCCACCATTCAGATAATAGTCTACTTTCCTGTTTTTGCCACACATTTATCCACATTATAACCTCACATTTATCCACATTATACTGCATCTGCTACGCATTTGCCCACTCACCCAGCCTATCCAAGTCACCTTGCAGCCTCCTAGTATCCTCCTCACAGCTAACGCTGCCCCCCAGCTTCGTGTCAATTCAATATGATCATGGCTGATCATGTAAAATCAGTACCCATTCCTGCTTTTTCCCCATATTCCTTGATTCCGTTAGCCCTAAGAGCTAAATCTAACTCTCTCTTGAAAACATCCAGTGAATTGGCCTCCACTGCCTTCTGTGGCAGAGAATTCCACAGATTCGCAACCCTCTGGGTGAAAAGTTTTTCCTCATCTCCGTCCTAAATGGCCGACCCCTTATTCTTAAAGTCACTCATCAACACCAGGGGCAATTTATAGCAGATAATTAATTATCAATCCGCATGCCCGGGCACGGTAGGAGTACGGTGAGCCCGGAGGAGACTCACAGGACCACTGAAGGTGCATGCATAGTCCACCCGTGCAGTTCTTGGCTGGAACTGCGAGGCTACAGCTCCAGACAAAATACGTAGGAAAGAACTGCAGATGCTGGTTTACATCGAAGATAGACACAAAATGCTGGAGTAACTCAGCGGGACAGGCAGCATCTCTGGGAACCGTGGAGAGCATCGCAACCTCCCGGGAAAGGGTGAAGTGGGGGGGAAAAATAATCAAGAACAAAAAAAAATACAAGGGCAGCACAGTTGCAAAGCTGGTAGAGTTCATAAATTCATAGGAGCAGAATTAGGCCATTCAACCCATCAAGTCTATTCTGCCATTCAATCATGCCTGGTCTATCTAGAGATGTTGCCTCGCAGCGCCAGAGATCGATCCCAGTTCGATCCTGACCTCGTATGCTGTCGATGTGGAGTTTGCACGTTCTCCCTGTGACTGTGTGGAATTCCGCCAGGTTCTCCGGTTTCCTCCCACGTAAAGAGGGGTGTGTTTGTTGGTTATTGTGTGTCAAAGAAAATGCCCCTAGTGTGTAGGGCAGGCGAAAGTGGGATAATATAGGACAGGTGTGAGCGGGTGATCAACGGCCGGAGAGTAGAACTAATACAACTTGATGTTTCAATCCCTGTAGTAAGTCGACACTCTTAATATTGGCAGTGGGATTGGAGTGGTGAAATATCGGGTAGGTACTTCACCGGGGCCATCGGGTGGGCATCATCCTTCTTTCATGTTTCATTGATAAGCCCACAACGTCTCCAGAGGGCTCAGTGGGCTAACGGGCTTGTTTCCATGCTGTATCTCTAAACTAAAGTAAAGCTGAAAGCTAAAAGGTAATCACACACCGAAGATAGACACAAAAAGCTGGAGTAACTCAGCGGGACAGGCAGCATCTCTGGAGAGAAGGAATGGGTGACGTTTTGGGTCGACCCGAAACGTCACCCATTCCTTCTCTCCAGGGATGCTGCCTGTCCCGCTGAGTTACTCCAGCTTTTGGTGAGGATCGTCGGTTTAATGCAGCATCTGCAGTTCCTTCTCACACAGTAATCACACACAGGGTTGCTGTTGTGCCTAAACATCCACAAAAACACTCAAGGGCGGCTACAACGGAGTCAAAGCAGAGGAAGATGCAGGGAGACAAATCCTTCGGAGTAAACAGTGTGAACGTGATTATTACCTGCACATTAGGACGGAATGCTGAGATGTGCACTTCACTGCCTCCAAGTTTCAGACTAATCACCAGCACAGGCTTAGACGGGATGGAACCAAGTGACTAATCAGTTGCGGATTACATGGAACCTGGTCTCATCCAGCAGCATAAATTGCTTTTGATAAACACAAACAATATTTAATCATGGCCCCATGACTCACGATGTTGAACACATGCATCAGTCTCAGGGAGGGAAAGGGTGAAGTGGGGAAAAAAGGCAAAGGCACACCAAATAAAACGCACACTAATAAGGTGCAGGCACAAGGAACTGCAGATGCTGGAATCTTGAGCAAAACACACAGCGCCGGAGGAACTTTGCACCTGTGGACAGGCGACGTTTGGGGTCAGGATCCTCCATTGGGGTCATTTCATGGAAGGCAATAACTCGTACGTGGCCGCTGTTGTTACAGACAGCAATGCTCTTCACTTCCTGACTGGACAGCCCAGAGGAGATGAAGAAGGTCACAGTTAAAGTAAGGAATGCTGGTGTTGGAGGAGAGGTTGAAAGGTGTGGAGCGATTGTAATGAGTGATTGCAGACCCGCTTCTGGGACCAGCACGTGGAGAGTCGCCTGGCTTGGGCGCCATCTTAAAGATGCTATTGAACAGGATGGCATGAGGATTGTGTGATGTCTAGTTACATCCCATAGGAACATCAGATGAGGATACGTGAGGAAGCCATTTTGCTCGACTAACACCCTTCCTCGAGTACTAACCATCCCCTACCCACCATGACTCTAGACATGGTCTTGCCTTCATTACTCTGGCTAGAACACCTTCAAGCCATTTATCACTCTTTTTTATGAAAAAGTACATTTTAATAAAAATTCCCTTCAACAAGTTTGTACCCTTGTCTGAAGAAGGGTCTTGACCATAAAGTTAAGCTTTAAGCAAGATTTTCTTGTTGGTTTAAAAGAAATATGATCGCACACCTAAACTTACAGTACAATAAGTCATCCCTGCTTATCCAGAAATAGTAACATTTACAGCTATGATAGTAACAGCCATACTCGGGTCAGCGTGGAGAGACTGTTCTCCGCACTGAAAATAATTAAATCAGATTTAAGGGCTTCAATGAAAGAGGATCTGTTCCTAAGGACATGTTATTAATACATTTTAGGTATGTACCTTTGTAGCAAACTTATCTACCTATGCATATAGTTTTAATTTCTATTGCACTTGAGGTTTTTTTTGTCATAATTTAGCCATTTAGCTCATACCTGTGGCCTTAGTTTAATACATTTTGGAGTAATGCTTTTATAACTTTTTATTTAATTCAGTAGCTATGCTATTGTTAATTTTGTCATAGTCCTTTCGGTAATTTATTTTCTTTTAGCACAATGAATTATGTTTTTTTTTCAAGAATAAACAATTAAAAAGCCACAATAGCATAGCTACAACCAAAACTTTAGCAAAACTAAACTCAAATCTTTAAGGACATTGGCATAAAAGGTAGCCAGATGATTCATGCAGTTCTTATGAAATGTCATCTTGTGTAATGTCATCATAGCAGATTTAGAATTATTATACCTAGGGGTATGAGTCGGAGTCGGATACACAAGAAATCAAGGCGTCGGAGTCAGGTGTTTTGGGTATCAACTCCACAGCCCTGTGTAGGATGGGTGACGTTTTGGGCCGTAACATCATCCATCCCTTCTCCTCAGAGATGCTGCCTGTCCCACTGAGTTCTTCCAGCATTTTGTGTCTAGCTTTGGTGTAAACTATTATCTGCAGTTGCTTCCTACACATTGTACCCTGTTAAATTCTGAGTTAAGTTAGTGTTGTACCCTGGTTTATTTCATTAACTTCCATAAAGCCCTAGCAGATTTGCCTCAGTGTTTCCACAGAATAATTTCCACACAGATAGCCCCACCTGTCGGGTCCCGACCCAAACCATTGCCTATCCAGGTTCTCCAGAGCTGCTGCTGCTGCTGCTGCTGCCTGACCCCATGTGATTCTAGCACTGTGTCATTTTTTTGTGCGCATTTAATTCTATCCTTCCACCATGAATGCGATTCTTGACTAGTATTCATCTCCCATCGCAAGTTTCCACTTCGTCAACAGCCCACCAAAATCACTCTGTCACTTTAGCTTTGGTGGGGTTTACAGTCAGATCACACCGAACAAAACACATATTGTCCAGTAAGTGACAAAGTTACTCGCAATTTATCATGTCAGTTATCCCACCTGCGAGTTGAGGAATTTTGCATTCACCGAGTCAGGTATCATTTAACCATTACAATCATATGGAATGACATTGTAGGAATGATACGCAACCAAATGCTTTATTAGTCGGTAATAGGTCCAATTCCCGCTCTTTTTCGAATGTACAACTACATTAAAACATTGGGGATTATCAACTTTTCACCAGGGTGGTGAATCTGTGGAATTCATTGCCAGAGACAGCTGTGGAGCCCAAGTTAAATGGTCATCGAGTGATACAGCATTGAAACAGGCCCTTCTGATCTACTTGCCCATGTCCCAGCTACACTAGTCCCAGCTGCCCGCGTTTGGCCCAAATACCTCCAAACCTATCCTAACTGTTTCTGAAATGTTGGGGTAAGTCCTAGCCTCAACTACCTCCTCTGGCATCTTGTTTCCTATCTGAGGAAATATTTTCCTCCACCTTAAACCTATGTCTTCTTGTCCTCGGTGGACCTACTCTGGGCAAGAAACTCTGTGCATCTACCCGATCTATTCCTCTCATGATCTTACCAATGGATATTAAGGCAGAGAGTGACAGATTCTTGATTAGTACGGGTGTCAAGGGTTATGGGGCGAAGGCAGGAGAATAGGGTTGGGAGGGAGAGATAGACCAGGCATGATTGAATGGCAGAGTAGACTTGATGGGCTGAATGACCTTATTCTGCTCCGAGAGCTTATGAACTTACGAACATTTAAACAGGGTCCTGACCTGAAAATTACCAGGTGTAGGTAAATGGCAAAAAAGCCCCCCAAAGATACTAGCTCTTTCAGGAGTTCCATAGTTGCTCTATGAGACTTTTGCCAGAGTGTTTGTTATTTACCAGTCACTTAACTCTTTTGACTGCTGTCATCATCATGAAAGTGTCCAATTCTTCCTTCACTAAAACAGGTAGATCAATACAAAAAGGACACAAAGTGCTGGAGTAACTCAGCGGGTCATGCGGCATCGCTGGAGAATAGGTGATGGATAGGTGATGTTTTGGGTGTGAAGTGCAGTCCCAACTCGAAACGTCACCTATCCACGTTCTCCAGAGATGTTGCCTGACCTCCAGTATTTTGTGTCTATTTTTGTAAACCAGCATCTACAGTTCCTTGTTTCTATATTTTAATTTTACTTCCCATTCTGGCACATCCTATGTTATGTACCAGTTGCTGATCAAGATGCCCGATGGACATCGGATTCTGGCTTTGATTTGATAAGAGTGGCAAGGTGGCACAACAATAGAGTTGCTGCCTTACAGCGCCAGAGATCCGGGTTTGATCCTAACTATGGATGCTGTCTGTACAGAGTTTGCACGTTCCTGCCGTGACCTGCCCGGGTTTTCTCCGGGAAGCTTTAAGTTTCCACCCACACTCCAAAGACGTACATGTTTATAGGCTAATTGGCTTGGTATAAATGTAAATTGTCCCCAGTGTGTTTAGGATAGCGTTAATGTGCGGGAATCGCTGGTCGGTGCGGACTTGGTGGGCCGAAGGGCCTGTTTCCGCACTGTATCTCTAAACTAAACTATAACGTGATATAGTTATAGGATACAACAGGATCTGGGATCATTTCCCCATCAACTACCCCGGCCTTCCAGGTTTTCCTGCCACTTAGTGTCGCCCCCTGGTGGTAATGGTGTTGTCCACTCCCACAGTATCTCTGACCAGAAGGAAGGGTCTTAACTCCATGTGGATTAAAATGACACAACACAGGAACAGGCCCTTCCTTCATCCCACAATGTCTTTGCCGACCACGATGCCAAGTTAAACTAATCTTCTTTGTCTGCATGTGGTCCATATCCCTCCATTCCCTACATATCCATGTGCCTATCCTAGAGCCTATTAAATACCACTATCGTATCTGCCTCCACCACTATCCCTGGCAATGCCTTCCCGGCACTCAACATATTCTGTTGCGCTGCTGCAGGTAAGAATTTCATTGTTCTGTCTGGGATATATGACAATAAAACGCTCTCGATTATAGCACGGTAACAGGCCATTCGGCCCACTGAGTTTGTGCCGACCAGCGATCACCCCGTGCACTAGCACTATCCTACACACTAGGGGCAATTTGCAATTTTACTCAACCCACAAACCAGTACGTCTTTGGAGTGTGGGTGGAAACCGGAGCGCCTGGAGAAAACCCACGCGGTCACAGGGAGAACGTACAGACACCGTACAGACAGCATGCACTCATAGCCAGGATCAAACCCTGGTCTCTGGGTCTCTGGGTAAGGCAGTGACTCTACCGCTGCGCCACCGTGCCTCTGCTAATTTTAGACATTTCCATCAGGTTCCCCAGCTCCGAGAGTAATCACAACTTAGCCAGATATGCTGTTCTTATTGAACATGAAGCCACATGATGTCTTAGCAGGGAATGAACATTGAACAAGGAAAACCAAAACAGAAACTGGCTCTTTCAAGGATGATACATACAGTACAGATACAGGTTACAATGTCCTTGTCCACAAATAACTGAAAGTCGACATGCAGCAGCCAGTGAGCAGCAAGGAAAACAAACGGTAGTTTAGTCTTCATTGTAAGAGAATGTAAGCACTGAAGTAAAAATAGACACACCAAGTGCTAGAGTAACTAAGCGTGTCAGGCAGCATCTCTGGAGAACATGGGCAGCTGATGTTTCTGGTCGAGACCCTATCCATGTTCTCCTGACCCGCTGAGTTACTCCAGCACTTTGAGACATTTATTTTGTAAATGAGCACCTGCAGTTCCTGGTTTCTACCGAAGCTACAATTACAGGTCCACCACCGATGTTGCGGCAAATGGGTGGTCCAGTGCCCCCTTTAATCCAGAGTCATGTGAACGCACAAAATCATGAGGTCTGGACAAAATCCATGAGAAATCCCCCCTCCCCCCCCGAGGAAACCGACGATCCCGGAGAAAACCCACGCGGTCATGGGGAGCACCCGTAGTTGGGATCGAACCACGGCAAGCGCTGTAAGGCAGCAACTCTCCCGCTGTGCCACCGTGCCGCCCAAAGGTGACGTTTCAGCTCAGGATCTTTTTTCAGAGCCAAAATGTCACCTATCCATGTTCTCCATCGACGCTGCCTGACCTGCTGAATTACTTCAGCTCTTTGTGTCGTTTTGTGCGCAACAGCTGTAAACCAGTTCTTTGTGTCTCCATCAGGACTAGAACATTCGAGTAGCTTCAACCGTACAGTAGGGCCATGGGAAAGGTTTCTCTATTCCTTGGAGCGCAGGAGGACGAGGGGTAGTCTTATAGAAGTGTACACAATCGTGAGAGGAATAGATTCGGTAAACGCGCAGGGTCTCTTGCCCAGAGTAGGGGAATTGAGGACCAGAGCACATAGGTTTAAGGTGGGGGGGGGGGGGGAATTTAATAGGAACCCGAGAGGTGAGTATATGGAACGAGCTGCCGGAGGAGATAGTTGAGTCAGGAACTATCGTCACGTTTAAGAAACATTTAGACAGGTACATGGATAGGACAGGTTTAGGGGGATATGGGCCCAACGCAGGCAGGTGGGACTAGTGTAGATGTGACATGTTGGTCGGTGTGGGCAGGTTGGACCAAGGGGCCTGTTTCCATGCTGTATGGCTCTAATTCCTTTCCCCTGCAGAGTGGGCTGGTTTATAAGCCTCTGGTCGAGGTGTAACTGATTGTGGTGGCGTCGTTTACAATCATGATGCAGATACGAATGGAAGTTGCCTCTGACCAGGGCCGGTATGTTAGCAGGGCCTTTCCTGTTTGTCCACATTCAGCAAGTAATAAAGAGCTCTTAGCATTTGTAAAAGATGTCCCCCTCCTGTGCTTCACAATGATGGCGAGGGAACCGTGGCTTGCCTGTTATGCGCCTCTGCTTCCTAAGAAGAGCTAACAATCAGCTCACTTCAAACATGGCAAGAGTTTCAAAACTCCCCACCTTTGCACTGCATTTGGCATCGAGACCTTTGTTGCAAACTATTTGCGCAAAAAAAAAAAAAAAAAAAAAAAATTATTTGGTGTTAAAACCCCTATTCTCTAACCAATTGAAATTAGATTTGCACAGCTGCTCAGACAATGATAGGGCTGACCCAGGAGGTAGCATGCGAGATGTTTGGCAAAGAATTATTCATGAACCTAGCTCCTTTGTTGAACTAAAGGAATCCAGAGACCTCGGGCATTGAAGTCCCCGCTGGAGAACTGAAGGATGGGAGGGGACCCTCCCCCTTACTTTACCAATGGAAGTTCACACAAGGGTCTGTTGCCCTGGGGTCAGGTTACGTAATGGAGGAACATTCAAAGGCAAGACAATGAACTTCAAGCAGATAAAAGGCCGCGTTTAAAATGTGGACGTGAGAACACGTTGATTAATACATGTCCTTTCTCACCTGGATGTGGGCAGCGATGGTACGTCAAACCATGCATGGGGGGAGGAGGGTGTGGGGGGGAGGGAGGACCACAGTCTGGGGCCCTTCCGCAAGCTGGACATGGAGGGGCTGAGTCTAGTACAGACAGACACCACTCTAACAAGGGAAGAGATATCACCCCAGGTGGCTACATACCTAGATGCTTTCTGTGGTGTTATTTCACCAAATTATAGTACTAATGTGATGGTCATATAGTCATAAGGAATAGGAGTATAATTCGGCCATTCGGTCCATCAAGTCTACTCCCCATTCTCCTGCCTTCTCCCCATAACCTCTGACACCTGTTCTAATCAAAAATCTATCTATCTCTGCCTTAAAAATATCCACTGACTTGGCCTCCACAGCCTTCTATGGCAAAGAATTCCACAGATTCACCACCCACTGACTAAAATGAGATATCTCCTCAGGGTACACAAAATTGCTGGGGAAACTCAGCGGGTGCAGCAGCATCTATGGAGCGAAGGAAATAGGCGACGCCTCGGGCCGAAACCCCTCCCCAGACTGAGATATCTCCTCATCTCCTTCCTAAAAGAACGTCCCTTAATTCTGTGGCTATGACCTCGAGTCCAAGACATCCTCCCCACATCCACTGTATCAAAGCCGTTCACTATTCTGTATGTTTCAATTAGGGTTCCCCCTCATTCTTCTAAACTCCAGCAAATACAGGCCCACTGCTGACAAATGCTACATCATATGTTAACCTCCTCATTCTCGTAAACCTCCTCTGGACCATCTCCAGAGCCAGCACATCCTTCCTCAGATATGATGCTTTGGTTATGTATGTGAAGGCTGGCTCTGTCCTGGGGGTGGAGTTGGATTCAAGGGAGGTGGTCTTGGAGGGGAGGATGCTCCTCAAAGTGCAGAGCATCCTGGACAATACAGCTCACCCCCTCCATGACACTCTGGTCAACCTGAGGAGCACCTTCAGCAACAGACTGGTTCCACCAAGATGCAGCACAGAACGCCACAGGCGATCCTTTTTTCCCCTGTGGCTATCAAACTGTACAATGGGGAAGTCTACCCCTTCTGTCGTGGGGTAGACTGACTCCCCCCCGTCCCAATCTTTGCACATCCCCAATCCTGGACTTCCCACTCGTCACTTTATTTTCATGTTTCATGTATCCTGCCGTGTTCTGCGACTGTCGGCCGACAAATTTCCCTCCTGGGATAAATAAAGTTCTATCGTACGGTATTGTGTATGTTCTACTACATAGCCAGAGTGGAACAAAAATGGCACTATCATCCATCCGATGGCTTAGTGATCGATTAATTGATTGATTGAATCAAGCATAGAAATAGCCCCTTCAGCCCACCAGGTCCACGCTGAAGATACACACACACACACACACACACACACAAAGTGCTGGAGTAACCGAGCGGGTCAGGAAGCATCTCTGAAGAAAAAGGATGGGTGACGTTTCCGGCCAGGACCCGTCTTCACTCCACCCTGACCATTGATCACCAGTGCACACACACACACTGGTTCTATATTATTCCACTTTCCCATCCACACTTTACACACCAAGGGCCGTTTTACAGAGGTCCAACTAACCTACAAACCCACACGTCTTTAGGATGTGGGAGGAAACCCACACGGTCACTGGGAGAATGTGTAAAGTCCACCCGGCGAGCACCAAGGTCAGTTAGTTTCAGTTTAGTTCATTGCCATGTGTACCGAGGAACAGTGAAAAGCTTTTGTTGCGTGCCAACCAGTCAGCGGATAGACTAGACATGATTACAATCGATCCATTTACAGGGTATAGATACATGATAACTAGGGAATAACGTTTAGTGCAAGGTCAGGATCGAACCTGGGTCACTGGATCTACCAGCTGCATCAGTGTGCGGTCCTGTGATAAGGTTGGTAGTGCTTCATTCCCAGTGGTCATGGTCAGCTGTAATGCCACCAAATACAACTGCAGAGCCAAAGAACGGCAGCAACTATTCCTTATAAATCAGTAAAGGAGGCTCCTACAATGATTAAGCGAAGGAGGGGGAGGGGGGGGGGGGGGGGGAGGGGCTGGTCATAACCGCACGCAGTCCTAACGTAGTTTGGCATTCCAATCAGCAAATGTCCCTTATTACTCAGTAGAGCACAGCTTTACATAGTTAATCCCTAATGTACATCAGCCAAACCTTGCTCAGCTGGGAGCCAATGAAGTACTATTCACAGTGTGGTCTCGTAAAATAGGAAAGGCAACAGTCAACTTTCATTCATTGTTCTTTATCTCTCCACATCACCCTCTATATCTCTCGTTTCCCTTCTCCCTAACCGGTCTGAAGAAGGGTCTCGACCCGAAACGTCACCCACTCCTTCTCTCCAGAGATGCTGCCTGTCCCGCTGATGGGGGAGTCCAGAACCAGGGACCACAGTTTAAGAATAAGGGGTAAAGCCATTTAGAACAGAGATGAGGAAAAACTTTTTCACACAGAGTGTTGTGAATCTGTGGAATTCTCTGCCTCAGAGGGCAATGGAGGCCAATTCTCTGGATGCTTTCAAGAGAGAGTTCGATAGGGCTCTTAAAGATAGCGGAGTCAGGGGATATGGGGAGAAGGCAGGAACGGGGTACCGATTGTGGATGATCAGCCATGATCACAGTGAATGGCGGTGCTGGCTCGAAGGGCCGAATGGCCTACTCCTGCACCTATTGTCTATTGTCTACTCCAGCTTTTTGTGTGTATCCTGCACATCGAGTTCCTGCAGACTGCAGAGAGATGCTAAGTTGAGTTTAGTTTATTGTCACGTGTACCGAGGTACAGTGAAAAGCTTTTGTTGCGTGCTAACCAGTCAGCGGAAAGACGATACATGATTACAATCAATCAATTTACAGAGTAGAAACATAGAAATATAGAAAATAGGTGCAGGAGTAGGCCATTCGGCCCTTCGAGCCTGCACCGCCATTCAATATGATCATGGCTGATCATCCAACTCAGTATCCTGTACCTGCCTTCTCTGCATACCCCCTGGTCCCTTTAGCCACAAGGGCCACATCTAACTTCCTCTTAAATATAGCCAATGAACTGGCCTCAACTACCTTCTGTGGCAGAGAATTCCAGAGATTCACCACTCTGTGTGAAAAATGTTTTTCTCATCTCGGTCCGAAAAGATTTCCCCCTTATCCTTAAACTGTGATCCCTTGTTCTGGACTTCCCCAACATCGGTTACAATCTTCCTGCATCTAGCCTGTCCAACCCCTTAAGAATTTTGTAAGTTTCTATAAGATCCCCCTCAATCTTCTAAATTCTAGCGAGTACAAACCGAGTCTATCCAGTCTTTCTTCATATGAAAGTCCTGCCATCCCAGGAATTAGTCTGGTGAACCTTCTCTGTACTCCCTCTATGGCAAGAATGTCTTTCCTCAGATTAGGAGTCCAAAACTGTACGCAATATTCCAGGTGTGGTCTCACCAATACCCTGTACAACTGCAGTAGAACCTCCCTGCTCCTATACGCAAATCCTTTTGTTATGAAACAGATACATAAGGGAATGAATAATGTTTAGTGCAAGGTACAGGCCAGCAAATTCCAATCAAAGATGGTGCGAGGGTCACCAGTGGGGTCGATAGTAGTTCAGCACTACTATCTGGTTGCTGATTTAATGCCCATTGTCTAGCATGAAGTGGAGACCTCTCTTGCTTTTTAAAACAAACATGGTTCCCCTGATGCCCAGCGGTGGGAACAGGTGGCGCTGTATTTCATCATCTCAAGTGAAAACCATCCCCTCCAGCAGTAACACGGTGAAGCGTTAATCAAATGTTCAGCTATGTACAGTGGGATGTGCACCGACAACCTCCTGTAACAGAAGCAAGAGTTCTATCCCCTGAACCAGAGCCGACTCCTTGAATTAAAACTAGGCATTTGATGTTTCCATACGTCCCGTGACATATTAAATCCACGTTTTCATCTACCCAGCATGGCTAATGCTGTACAACAGGATAGCATGATAGCACGCACAAAAGCTTTTCACTGTACCTCGGTACACGATAAACATAACTCAGTTTAGATTAGTTTATTGTCACGTGTACCGAGGTACAGTGAAAACGTTTTTGTTGCCCGCTAACCAGTCAGCAGAATGACAACACATGATTACAGTCTGAAGAAGGGTCTCGACCCGAAACGTCGCCTATTTCCTTCGCTCCATAGATGCTGCCTCACCCGCTGAGTTTCTCCAGCATTTTTGTCTACCTTCGATTTTCCAGCATCTGCAGTTCCTTCTTAAACACGATTACAATCGAGCTGTTTACAGTGTACGGATGCATGATGAAGGGAATAACGTTTCGTGCAAGATAAAAGCAGTAAAGTCCAATCAACGACAGTACGAGAGTCCCCATTGAGGGCTCCAATATTCGCTGCATTTGGGGCAATGATTTATTGAATGGAAGGGAAAGCCTGGTTCTAATACCAATCAGTGAACAGAAAGATTTCAATAGGTGCATGTATGTAACCATTTTAATCCCACTGCTGTTTTAGATCAGATTCCAGACCAGAATCCTCCAACTCCCATCTGCATTCGCATTAGCCAACCCAGCTGTTATCCTGATGTTTAAATCATCGTGTAGTTCTCTTTAGATACAGGATCGGGAAAGCATGGGATGAAAGTTTGGGGAAAAAATGATTCAGCGCTAACTTCAAAATAATTTGCATCCTTTGGTGAAAAAGCAGAGATATAACAATTCTTCTGGGAACTGGAGTACAAATAATTTGACAGCTCGTTCAAAGGGAATTGAACTCTTTTGTGATCTGAAGTTCTTCGAATTATTGGGGTAAATCTAAATCTAGAGTGTTTTATTGTCATTATGTCCCAAAACAGAACAATTAAATTCTTACCTGCAGCAGCAAGGGGGCAGCACAGTGGTGCAGCGGTAGAGTTGCTGCCTTTAACAGCGCCAGGGACCCGGGTTCAATCCTAACCATGTGCGCTGCCTGTACAGAGTTTGTAGGTTCTCCCCGTGACCGCGAGGGTTTCCTCCGGGTGCTCCGGTTCCCTCCCACACTCCAACTGGACATAACTAGACGCATGGTTCAACAACTGGTGAACATTTTCTGGCCAAATAGCAAAAACAACAATGAAACCTGCAAAGGTGATACATGGGCCGGGAAAGATTGTCCCAACCAATGGCTGTGCAATCAACTTATTCTTTAGTCAGAGGGTGGTGAATCTGTGGAATTCTTTGCCACAGACGGCTGTGGAGGCCAAGTCAGTGCATATACTTAAGACCGAGAGACAGGTAGATTCTTGATTAGTAACATTGTCAGAGGTTATGGGGAGAAGGCAGGAGAATGGGGTTAGGAGGGAGAGATAGATCGGCCGTGATTGAATGGCGGAGTAGACTTAATGGGCCAAATGGCCTAATTCTGCTCCTATCACATGAGCTTATGAAATGGGAGCAAGAACGGGCCATTCAGCCCTTCCAACCTGCTCCTCCGTTCAATATCATCATGACTAATTTTCATTCTCAAAAGGACACCGCAGTGGTGCAGCTGGTAAGAGTTCTGCCTCACAGCGCCAGAGACCCAGGTTTGATCCTGACCTCGGGTACTGTCTGCGTGGAGTTTGCATGTTCTCCATGTAGATTTCCCCCGGGTGCTTGGGTTTCCTCCCACTTCCTATTTGTGTGCGGGTTTGTAAATTGCCCCTTGTGTGTCGGGGGCAGATGAGAAAGTGGTATAACTATTGTGAATGGGTGATCAGCGAACGGTGTGGTCTAGGTGGGCCGAAAGGCCTGTTTCCGCACTCTATCTCTAATGTCTAAGAGTCTAAAGCAGCAGCACAACAGGTTTGCAAACACTGTACTCAAGTCAAGAGTTACTCAACAGATAACATATTAAACAAACAAGAAAAAGTTCAATAAACAAAAAAGCTACTATGAATACATAACATGCACAAACAGAATAATACCTAAAGTTCCCAGAGCAACCCAGGCAGATTGTAATTGAAATGGTGATCATAGTGTTCAATAACCTGATGGTTGGGAAATTGAGAGGGAGATGAAACATTAACAAAATGAGACTACAGCATTAACACAGGATCACCAAGACAGGAGTTTCATTAGTTGAGAGGACTGGCACAGTGGTAGAGTTGCTGCCTTACAGCGCCAGAGACACGGGTTTGATAGATTCTTGATTAGTACGGGTGTCAGGGGTAATGGGGAGAAGGCAGGAGAATGGGGTAGAGGGAAAGATAGATCAGCCATGATTAAATGGCAGAGTAGACATGATGGGCCGGATGGCCTAATTCTGCTCCTATCACTTATGAACCTATGATGCTGACGACAGGTGCTGTCTGTACGGAGTGTGTACATTCTCCCTGTGACCGCGTGGGTTTCCCCCAGGTGCTTCAGCTTCCTCCCACAACCCATCGACGTACAGGTTTGTAGGTAATGTTTCCTCTAGCGTATAGGATAGTGTTAGTGTGCAGGGTGATCGCTGGTCGGCACAGACGCGGTGGGCTGAAGGGACTGTTTCTGCGCCGTTTCTCTAAAGTACTACCTTCGTGCACTCCCATCCCTCTCCATTCTCTAACTGTACCGGTCTGTAAAGCTTTAACGGGCCCATTCCACCACAAGCCAGTGCACATTTTCGCCGATGATATTCAGTGCAAGCAGAGGAGAGACAGAACAAATTCTTTATCTTTCCTCAGAACAGAAGTTAAACACTTACTGCCTTATCAGCAAGTCAGAACACAAAGGGATCAGACCCTGTCTTTGCCTGCATTCACAGAATATTTTCTTACATTCAGCAAATATGGCATGATTTGGGTTCCTGTTTTAATGTGGCAATCTCAGCGATGGCGGCTTTAAAAAGAGACTGGAACTTACTAAATCTTTTATTTTTGAGTTTATGAAAGACTGCATGGAAGGAGGACCTTTGGCCCCGAGTCCACACCGGGTGGCGCCAGCAATGGCTGCCTCACCAACAGCCTGTCTGTCCCTTCCTTCTTTGTTGTTTTAATAGTATGCGTTAAACGCATGTTTTTCGTGTTCTTTAGCTTGTTTTATGTGGGGGAGGGTTGGGGGAAACTTATTTTAAATCTCTTACCTCGACGGAGATGCTATTTTTTCCCCCCGTATCGTATCTCCGTCCACACTGCGGCCTAACATTGTGGAGTTGGCGCCCTTTGCTGGAGACCGGCTTCGGGATCTCCACCACGGGAGCCTGCGGACTTACCATCGCAGAGCTCGCGATCCCTTTGCCAGGGGTCGACCTCTGTGCGCCAACCGCGGGAGCATGCGGACTTTAACATCGTGGAGCTCGCGGCCTCTGGTTAGAGACTGACTTTGGGAGCTCCAAGCCACGAGAGCTTTGACCACCCCGACGCAGGGGGCTTCGAACGCCGACTGCAGGAGCTTCGATCACCCCGATGGATTGTTCGACTGCCCCGACGATGGGAGAACAAAGAGGAAGAAGGTTGGATTTTATTACCTTCCATCACAGTGAGGAATGTGGGGAATCTGCTGTGGTGGATGTTTATGTTAACTGTTATGTAGGTGTGTGTCTTGTTGCTTTTTTTTAGTATGGATGCATGGTAATTCAGCCATACTAATTGGTGCATGTGACAATAAAAGACCTTTGAAACGTTTGAAACGCTGACCAGTGTGGGGAGAAACCGGAGATCCTGGAGTAAACCCAAACTTGTTACGAAGAGAACAGAACGTACAAATCCTGTACAGGGCAGCACCCGCAATCAGGATCGAACCCGGGTCTCTGGCCCTGTAAGGCAGCGACTCTACTGCCGCGCCACCGTGCCGCACTAATAATATAATCTAACATAATCTAGCTTTATGCTCTCTATACCCTTATCAATTCATCCCAGATTCTGCACAAGGGAAAACCTACAACAGTCAATTAACCCACCAACCAGCACGTGGTTGAGATGTGGGGGGGAAACCGGAGCACCCGGAGGAAGCACAAGACAGTCACAGGGAGAATGTGCAGACATCACACAGATAGCAGCCGAGGTCAGGATTGAACCCGGGTCTCCGGCGTTGTAAGGCAGCAACTCTACCAGCTGCGCCACTATGCCAGCAGTGTTATTTCTGCATTTTGTTGTCTTTGTACCGTACACTGCACAATGACAATAAAGTTGAATCTGAATCTGAATCTGAAAAAGGTTTGTCCATTTTTGCCTAGATCACACAAACTGTACTTATATCATTGGGTTGTGGTCAGAGACCAGTATTACAACACACTTTACAGTTTTTGTTGAAATCCAGGAATAGCCATCCCAGCTCTCTGCACCTTCTATCTCTTATTTACTTTTAGTTTAGTTTATTGTCACGTGTACTGAGGTACAGTGAAAAGCATTTTGTTGCGTGCTATCCAGTCAGCGGAAAGACTATACAGGATTGCAATCAAGCCATCCAGAGTGTATAGATACAGTATAAAGGGAATAATGTATAGTGCAAGGTAAAGTCTGATTAAAGATAGTCCGAGGGTCTACATTGATGGTAGCTCAGGATTACACTCTAGTTGCTGCTAGCATGGTTCAGTTGCCTGATGACCGCTGGGAATACACTGTCCCTGTCCCAGAAGTTCGGAAGTTCACACTTTTGTTCCTCTTTCCCGATGGGAGAGGGGAGAAGACGGGGTGAGACTGGTCCTTGATAATGCTGGTGGCCTTGCCCTGGCAACACGGGGTGTAGATGGAGTCAATGGAAGGGAGGTTGGCTTGTGTGATGGTCTGGGCTATATCCGCATTCTCATCTCCAAGAATTGAACTATTGTCTATTAGGGCTCTTAAAGATAGCGGAGTCAGGGGATATGGGGAGAAGGCAGGAACGGGGTACTGATTGGGGATGATCAGCCATGATCACATTGAATGGCGTTGCTGGCCTACTCCTGCACCTCTTGCCTATTATCAGGTGTCCTCTTGTACCTCACTAGTTTCCACCGCCCCATCTGTTTCTGGAGTCTTCAGCTGCTGTCATCGCAACGCAACACAGTGGTACTCACAGCATACTGCTCTGTCGGAAGACCATTGTTCAGATCCTCCATTAATCCAAATGCTCCTAGCAACTGCTTAAATTCTCATATTCAAAGGACAGGCAAGGAGTTCCTGGCAAACCATCACCAAACCAACAAACAGCACTCGAACAAACTAACCAATAGTTTTCGGAGGAAGGGTCCTGACCCAAAATATTTTCTATCCATGTCTCCAGCTATGCTGCCTGCCCCCTACCCTCCCCTCTTAATTCTGCTCTGTTCACTTATGAACCCATCAGTGTCCACTTAATTATGCTGTAAAACAAATATCCAGCAAATATGCATGAAGTTTCCCCCCCCCCCACCGCATCCCACAACAACGAACGTTTAACACTACCTTCGTAACCGGTCACACTTCAGTTGAAGGAGATGCTCAGGGTAAGAGCAGAGAGCAGTTGTCCACCTCTCCTTGGGCAAGGTAGTGTGCAGGTACTTCTGGTGTGGAGCGGTGTTACAGAGGCGTTGACAGGGAGCAGCGTTACAGAGTGAAGCGATACACGGGGGCTGTAATGTAAGTAACTCTGAGCCGATCACTCACTCACCGCCTCCGGACACACCTCGGAGCCGCCCAGTCACCAATCACTGCAACATCCTCACGGCAGCCGCTTCCTCGCCGCCACCTAAACCCGGGGCATGCAAAAGTGTCTTGTTTTTCGTTTTTCATCAGAAGGCTCCAGTAACAACGTTGCCGGGAATGGAGCGAGGTTGCTCGGCGGCGCTCCGCATTCCTTGCATTCTAGCAGCGAGTGGAAAGGCCATGTAGCTGGAAGGAAGGATTGCTGCAGTCAGCAAATGGATTGTGAACAGCGCTGTACACCTGCCAGCCTTGCCTTCCCCTGCCCTGCCTCATCCAGGCGTGCTCCTGAATAACAAGTGTCCGCCCACAACAATAACCTGCACTTGTATAGCACCCTGAATCGTCCGTTTGCAAGTCTCGACTGCAAGGGGGCGTCACTGCCACCTTGAACACTTTCACAGTAATGCATCTTCCAGAACCCCTGTCTGTTAAACACAATAAGTTTCATCTCTTTTTGAAACTCTTTTAAGTTTTCTTCCTTCAGTATATCAGGTAATGATACAACAGAAATATTGATCCCATTTTTACTAGGGATATCAAATTAGGCCAAATCCTTTCAATGGAACAAACAAAAAGACAGTGTTGGAGGAATTCAGCGGGTCGGGCAGCATCTTAGTTTAGAGATACAGCGTGGAAACAGACCCTTCAGCCCACCCAGTCCGCACCGACCAGCGATCCCCGCCCTACACACACTAAGGACAATTTACATTTACCTAGCCAATTAACCTACAAACCTGTAGGTCTTGGAGGCCAAAGATCTCGGAGAAAACCCACGCAGGGAGAGAGTTAGTCAGGATTGAACCCAGGTCTCCGGCGCTCTAAGGCAGCGCCACTGTGCCGCCCTTAATCTGTGGAGGGATATGGACAGACATTGTTTTGGTTCAGGACCCTTCCTGTGTAAGATTTGATTCCTCATATTCCAATCACACTGAATTAGGTAGACACAAAATGCTGGAGTAACTCAGCGAGTCAGGCAGCATTCCCTGGAGAACATGAATAGGTGACACAAAAGGTGGTGGTTGTATGGAACGAGCTGCCGGAGGAGGTAGTTGAGGAAGTACTATTGCAACATTTAAGAAACATTTAGAATAGGTACATGGATAGTAAAGAGGGATATTGGCCAAATGCAGGCAGGTGTGACGTGTAAATGGGGCATGTTGGCCGGTATGGGCAAGTTGGGCCGAAGGGCCTGTTTCCACGCCGTATGGCTCGATGTAATGTTTCGGGTTGAGATCCTTCTTCAGAAACCTGTCCCCTGACTCTCAGTCTGAAGAAGGGTCTCGACCCGAAACGTCACCTATTCCTTTTCTTCAGAGATGTTGCCTGTCCCGCTGAGTTACTTCAGCATTTTGTGTTTGTTTTTGGTGTAAACCAGCATCTGCAGTTCCTTCTCACACGCCCTGAATCAAGTCGCTGACCTCCCCGCTATTATAAATGGTTTCTACCCACCTCCTCTCTCTAAAATGTTCATGGTTTTCAACCACCCCACACAACCAGGAGCAGCCAGCATCATCACAGACCCACACCAACCCTGGCCACACACTCATTTCACTGCTGCCATTGGGAAGAAGGTACAGGAGCCTGAAAACTAACATCCAGGTTCAGGAGTAGCTCTTCCCAACAACCATCAGGCTATTAAACATTACAACCTCCAAATAGGCCCAAACTACATGGAAGATAGATACAAAAAGCTAGAGTAACTCAGCAGGACAAGCAGCAACTCTGGAGAGAAGGAATGGGTGATGTTTGGGGTCGAGACCCTTCTTCAGATTTCATAGATTTGGGGTAATTATTTTTGTCTTTTGGGTATGGGCCAAACGCGGGCAGGTGGGACTAATGTAGATGAGGCATGTTGGTCGGAATGGACAAGTTGGGCCGAAGGGCCTGTTTCCATGCAGTATGGCTCTATGGCTGATTGCCACAATGTTACAAGAAGTCCCAAGGCAATTCACAAAAAGGCGTAAACCTCTATCTCTACAACATGCAATGTGCTTGGAGCACTCCGCTCCAGTTGCATCCATGTTTACATTATGTTTGTACAATGAGCGTGCTTGTGTGTCACTTTTAGGTCACTAGATAATATCATGCCTCTGGGGCAGACTGTGGTTGAAGAGCCACGCACGAAGGCTCTACGCATAATCCAGGCTCTCTTCAAAGTGCTACTTGAGGCAGATGAGATGCAACACTGAGCCCCTCTCTGTTGGATGTAGAAGATCACAGCCCCTGAAAATAGGCATTGGAATTGCAACGTGCAATTGAACTGGACTCAGTGATTATGATGCATCATGTTCACCATCGTTGCTGTCTCACCCTCTGAGTATTTCCAGTGCTTTTTAGTTTCTCTAGGAAATGGAACATAGAACAGTACAGCACAGGAACAGGCCCTTCGGCCCACAATGTCTGTGCCAAACACAATGCCAAGTTAAACTAATCTCATCTGTTTCCACATAATCCATATGCCTTCATTACTTGCTTGTCTAAAAGCCTCTTAAATGCCACTATCATCCCTGCCTCCACCACCACCACCTCCGTCAGCTTGTTCTCGGCAACCGCCACCCTCTTTTTATTCCAGATTTTCATTATCTACACAGTATTTTGTTTTGGTCGTCAGTTGATATTCCAGGTCAGGCAGCATCTCTGGAGGACACCGAATGCTGGAGTAAGTCAGCGGGACACCGGCATCTCTGGAGAGAAAGAAATGGGTGACGTTTCAGGTCTGATGAAGGGTCTCGACCCAAAACGTCACCCATTCCTCCTCTCCAGAGATGCTGCGTGTCCCGCTGTGTAACTCTGGCAGTTTGTGTCTAACATCATATCCTATCTTGCACTGCTTCCAGCGATAAATTTTGGATCTGAATATTTATTTTTTAAAGGTACGTCCTTTTATTCTGAGGCTATGGCCTCTGGTCCTGGACTCTTCCACTCATGGAAACATCCTCTCCACATCCACTCTATCCAGGCCTTTCACTATTCGGTAACTGACCGTTTGGTTGAAGAATGCCCTGTTTGAAACGACTGTGTCCTTTGCAAAGTGGTGGCTTCATAATTGCCCAGCAAGCCACGGTTTAAGGGCAATCAGCGACATGCAAGAAATGTTGGCTTTGCCTTGGATGCCCACACCCCATGAATGAATGTTTAGAGAGATCTGTCTGTTTACAGGGTTAATTCCCGGGATGGCGGGACTGTCATATGCTGAGAGAATGGAGCAGCTGGGCTTGTATACTCTGTAGTTTAGAAGGATGAGAGGAGATCTCATTGAAACTTATAAGATTGTTAAGGGTTTGGAAATGCTGGAGGCAGGAAACATGTTCCTGATGTTGGGGGAGTCCAGAACCAGAGGCCACAGTTTAAGAATAAGGAGTAAGCCATTTAGAAAGGAGACGAGGAAACACTTTTTCTCACAGAGAGTAGTGAGTCTGTGGAATTCTCTGCCTCAGAGGGCGGTGGAGGCAGGTTCTCTGGATACTTTCAAGAGAGAGCTAGATAGGGCTCTTAAAAATAGCGGAGTCAGGGGATATGGGGCGAAGGCAGGAACGGGGTACTGATTGGGGATGATCAGCCATGATCACATTGAATGGTGATGCTGGCTCGAAGGGCTGAATGGCCTCCTCCTGCACCTATTGTCTATTGTCTATTGTCTATCTGCTGTGGTTTGTAGTAACTAATTGGACACCAATTTGGTCCACAGATGGAAATCATAACATCCAAGCAACGGATGGTATCTACACCTCTCTGGTCTCACCTAAAGAAATACAATGTCCTGACTAAATATTTAAACCAACATTGGTAGAACAGGTCATTTATTATGAGGAGGAAGGGAAAATGGTGAAAACCTAAACATTACTTATCAACAGCAAATTTAGTTTGGTTTAGTTTAGTTTGGAGATACAGCTTGGAAACAGGTCCTTCTGCCCACCGAGTCTGCGCCGCCCAGCGATCCCTGCACACTTACACTATCCTGCACACACTGTGGACAATTTACAATTTTACCAAGCCAAATAACCTCCAAACCTGTACTTCGTTAAAGCGTGGGAGGAAACCGGAGCACTCCGAGAAAACCCACGCAGATCACGGGGAGAGCATGCAAACTCCGTACAGACAGCAGCCGTAGTCAGGATCGAACCTGGGTCTCTGGCGCTGTAAGGCAGCAACTCCATCGCTGCGCCATGGTGCTGCCCGTCGGCTGTTTACCACATTACTAAAGATGAAGGACACTTTATGATGCGAAACACAGAATGTTACAGTTGTTAGATAGATAGATAGATAAATACTTTATTAATCCCCTTATTCAGGGGAAATTCTGATGTCCTTGCAGCACACTAATAAAAATACAACACAGTATTCATAAAGAAATTCAACACCAAAACATCCCCCCACAGTGATTCCCACTGTGGGGGAAGGCACAAAGTCCAGTCCCCATCCTCTTGTCCACCCATAGTCGGGCTTATTGAGGCCTCCACAGTCGCCGCCACGGCGCCCGATGTTCTCGCCGGGTGATGGTACTCCGGCGTCGGGAGAACCCCCAGCGGCTTGGGGTGCCAGGAACGGCCGCCTTCCCACCGGAGCCTGCAGCTTCCAAGCCAACAGACCACGCCAGACGGAGCTCCGCACACAGGTGATCTCGGCGAGATGTAAGTTCAACGTCGCAGCTGGCCGCTCCGCAGAACCGCGGCTCCACGATGTTTTCCTCGGCGGTACCAAGCATTCTGGAGTCCCAGCGCGGCGACCCAGGAAAGGCATCGCCCGCTCCGCAATAGCGCTCCAGCGCTGCACCGCCGCCAAAGCCGATGTTCTGCGCCGCCGCCGCCAACGCCGACGTTCTGCGCCGCCGCCAAAGCCGATGTTCTGGCCAGGTCCCCTCAGGGAAACGTCGCTCCAGGACCCGCTGGTAGGCCGCGAGGACAGGTCGAAGACGCTGCTCGGAGGAAGGCAACCCCTCCGACCAGGTAGGGACTTAGAAAAGCAGTTTCCCCCTTCCCCCCCACCACCCCCCCACACATAAAAGATTTAGACCCCCTGACTTTACACTTAACGAACTAAAAATAATAAAAAAGAAGGGGAAAAAACGGACAGCTGCAGGACAGGCAGCCGTTCAGGACAGCGCCTCCTCCGGAATCAGTTAGCCAGCCCTGATTTAAACTCACAGCCAAACATAAACCACAGCACACATGACCCCGCTCTGGGTAAAACCCATGCGTAGTAGAATTTCATTTCTCCAAAGTTGAGTGTTATCCAGAGCAAGTACACTCTTGTTACTGTCTGGATAAAACAATATGTTCTGATGACACAGCATGATTCATCGCCTTCACTCTGTGGGGAAGACGATCAGAAGTAAGCCTGGCTTGGCAGAAGATGTGGGAGCACTCACAGTGTTGGAGTAACTGGACGGATCAGGCAGCATCGCCTGAGGACATGGACAGGCGACATTTTGGGTGGGGACCCTTCTTCAGATTGATTGTAAGACCCTTTATGCTCTCCCATCATTGGTTATCTGAGAGAAACACAAGGGATCACTGGGACCTTTCTTCCTCACTCGGATCATCGCCTATCCGTGTCTTTCAGAGATGTTGCCTGACCCGCTGAGTTACCCCAGCACTTTGTGTTCTATGTGAAATTCCAGCGCCTGAGACCTGGGTTCGATCCTGACTACGGATGCTGTGTGTACGGAGTTTGGAAGTTCTCCCTGTGACCGCGTGGGTTTTCTCCGGGTGCTCCGGTTTCCTCCCACATTCCAAAGATGTGCAGGTTTGTAGGTTAATTGGCTTCTGTAAGATTATAACTTGTCCCTGTGTGTGTAGGATGGAGTCGGTGCACGGGGATAGCTGGTTGGCACGGACTTGGTGGGCAAAAGCGCCTGTTTCTGCACTGTAGCTCTAAACCAAAATAAACTAAACTAAACATTGTTACGGTGCAGATGCAAATTTGCTAATTAATTCTTCCTGTTCCTGGAAGAGCTACAATCTTCACCTTGGCAACGATCATTTAACAGTATTACATCTAGAGAGACCTCAAGGCACCACTTCATGGCAGTGGATATATACATCCATTGAGAAGTGCATGTACCACCTCGGAAAGATCGAACCGCTGCTTCAGAATCAGTTTGTCTCTAAGTAACGGAGCGCCTTTGAACAGTTCTGCCACACTACGTTATTTAATTGTCTTTGATGTCTGCAGCTTTCCTCATGCAAACACCAGACCCAGGATATAGTGCTGATAATCCTATCCTGTTGTTGCAGGCGGTGCTGTGATAATACCTGAATCATATTTTTACAGCGGTTCTAGGTGGAGTTTATTTACTGGGCTGGATGCTAAATAAATAGCAAGACAAAACCAAACTGTTGGAGGAACTCAGAATGCAATAACAAACAAGCTGCAGATGCTGGTTTGTACAAAAGGTGGACACAAAATGCTGGAGTAACTCAGTGGTTTAGGCAGCATCTCTGGAGAACATGGATGGATGACGTTTCGGGTCGAGACCCTTCCTCAGACTGATTCAGTCTGTTTGGGTTACTCCTGCACTTTGTGTCGTCTCATCTTAAAACTAGGTGTCGATGCCGCTGGTCTGCACCAGCGAGCCCTTCATCATTCATCATTCACCAACACAGTCTGGTTCACACGGCTGTTGTTGCAGCTCATGTTGTAAAGGTTGATCTAAATTATTAAAAAAATATATAAAACCTAAATATAAAAAATCTAAAATAATAAAGGCTAATTTAAAATATTAAAAATAAACTAATTCTTACGGGTCCTGGCCCCAAACGTGACCCATCCATGTTCCAAGTTCATAAGTGATAGGAGCAGAATTAGGTCATTCAAGTCTACTCCGCCATTCAGTCATGGCTGATCTATCGTCTATCTTTCCGAACCCCATTCTCCTGCCTTCTTCCCGCAACCTCTACATGTTCACCAAGGACGCTGCCTGACCCGCTGAGTAAAGGGCCTGTCCCACTTACGCGACCTTTACAGGCAACTGCCACCACCCGTGATAGGTCGCCGAAATTTTCAACGTTGAAAATTCAGTGGAGACCAGAAAGACGCTACGACACTTTGGTGACCATAGGAGACCTCTCACGACCATACAGGCGACCCCTGGCGACATGTCGCGGGTGACCTCACACAACCATAGGAGACCTCTCATGACCATACCGCCCGTATGATCGTGAGAGGTCTCCTATGGTCGTGAGGTCTCCAAAGAGTCGTAACGTCTTTCTGATCGCTGCTGAATGTTCAACATGTTGAAAATTTCGGCGACCTATGACGGGTGCCGGCAGTCGCCTGTAAAGGTCGCGTAAGTGGGACATGCCCTTTACTCCAGCATTTTGTGGCTTGCAGAGTCTGCGGGGGGAGGTGGGCGGACACCAATTCGGGCTGGGACCATTCTGCGTGGTGGAGCAGAGGGGATATAAAGGGGACAGAGAGGTAAGGGGAAGGAGCAGGACAAGAGCTGACAGATGAGAGGTGGATGAGGGAGAGGAGGGGTTGGTTATTCCTGCAGACTTGCCTGCCGTACACATTGATCTCACGTTAGAGCGGCAGAGAGCTCAATAAAGAGTTCTCTGTCAACAACCCTAACTGTACCACATCATTACACTAATTCTCAGCAACCAATTACTTAGTTACTGCTCCACACGGCAGAGCAAGTTGTTCACTGGTTGTTGCGTGTATATTAGTTTTATTTATTTTAGTTCAGTTTAGTTTAGCTTAATTTATTATCACATGCACCAAGGTACAGTGAAAAGCTTTTGCTGCGTGCTAACCAGTTAGCGGAAAGACTATACATGATTACATTTATGCCATCCACGGTGTACAGATACATGATAAAGGGAATAACGTTTAACACTAGATAATGTCTCGTAAAGTCCGATTAAAGATAGTCCAATGGTTTCCAATGAGGTGGATAGTAGCACAAGACCGCTCTCTGGTTGTTGATGGGATGGTTCCGTTGCCTGATATTGTGGCTGTGTCTGAAAGATGCACAAAATAAAACACTAAAATCATTTTGTCTTCAAAAGGCAAAATGTGAGGAAGGGTCTCGACCCAAAACGTCACCTGAGTGTGAAGAAGAGTCACGACCTGAAACGTCACCTATTCCTTTTCTCCAGAGATGCTGCCTGACCCGCTAAGTTACTCCAGTGTTTTGTGTCTATCTTCGGTGTAAACAAGCATCTGCAGTTCCTTCCTACACACTAAAATCATTAAATTCTAGGAACAGTTCAAAGGCTTTTGCTCACATGGGCTACAGATGAATATCCTGCAGGGTTGGGGCAGTGGGTGGGGGGATGGTGGTGGAGGGGCGGGGGCGGGGAGGGGGGGGGGGGGGGAGGGGGATGAGAGAGTAAAGATTAAATCCAGGCTGCCCATTACTCTGCGTATCATCTTCTTGGAGCAGACAGTCCGGCCTGCACTGTAAGCCAGGCTTCAACAAACCTGTGACCTGCTGCATTGAAAAGTTAAGGGCCTGTCCCACTTGGCCGTCATTTGCGCCTAATTTACGCGTCATAAGTAAAATAGGGCGACGCGACGTAATGCGCGACGTCGGCGTGCAAATCACGCGTCAGCACAGCCGTCCGGAGCGCGGGTCGTCATTAGATTACCCTGCAGCGCGCGGCGACGCATGGTTACAGACGTCGACGCACGGTGACGTAACCATGTGTCACCACGCGATACACGTGAGACGTCGGGACGCCAGCGTGCGACGCCAATGTGTCAGCGTGCGTATGCGATACGTCATGCAGGTGGCGCGCGAGGATTTTGTTACACTACAAATTCCTGGAGCGCCGCGCGATACCGCACGCCACCGCAAGCGAATCCACGCCTCACCATGCGCTATGCATGCGTCACCCACGTGTCAACCTCATTTACAAATGATGCGTAAATGAGGCGCAAATGGGACTCATCACTTCCTGCAGATAGACACATAAAGGTGGAGTAACTCAGCGGGACAAGGCAGCACCCATTCCTTCTCTCCGGAGATGCTGCCTGTCTCGCTGCGTTACTCCAGCTATTTGTGTCTATTTTCATTTTAAACCAGCATCTGCAGTTCCTTTCTACTCATTGCCTACAGGTTCCACTTAACATTCTTCAGGTTGGTTCTGACCCAAAACATCACCCGTTCCTCTCTCCAGAGATGCTGCTTGTCCCGCTGAGTTACTCTGGCAATTTGTGTTTGAAATATCATCTGCTCATTCTCCTCCACAGATGCTGCCTGTCCCGCTAAGCACGTCCAGCTTATTTTTGCTCAAGATTCCAACACCTGCAGTCTCGATGTGTCTCCATAAATGTCACACCTTGGCTGCAGGAATTTCTCAGCCAAATTCATTTAGCTCGGGTTTGGATCATGTGTCATACCTCCGCTTACATTTCTAACATCATTCCTGGCACAGGATTCTTCCCGAAGATAGACACAAAAAGCTGGAGTTACTCAGCGGGACAGGCAGCATCTCTGGAGAGAAGGAATGGGTGACGTTTCGGGTCGAGACCCTTCTTCAGTTTTTGGTTGAGACCCTTCTTCAGTCTGAAGAAGGGTCTCGACCCGAAACGTCACCCACCCATTCCTTTTCTCGAGAGATGCTGGCTATCCTGCTGAGTTACTCCAGCCTTTTGTATCTATCTTCGGTTTAAACCAGCATCTGCAGTTCCTTCCTTCCTTCACAGGGATTCTTCCCTTCAGGCTTCCGACAAGTTAAGTGAACCAGTTCACTGTCTATATACGCTTCAGTAATTCATATCTAAATTCCTCTGGTTGTAAATGCGTGAGCTGGCACCTAATTCACATTGTTGACTGCCTGCTCAGTGTAGATGAATCTGACAGCGTTTGCCCAAGGGGCAGTCAATGGGAAAGGACGTTTATCTGGTGAACTGCTGAGCCAGCCCGGCCAGGAAACTCTAGGGAATGAATGAATGAATGAATGAATGGATGATACCTTATCATCACACGTGCTACCAATCGGTCGTAGGCAGTCCCATCCTCTTCGCTGCAGTCTGTTGGGGCAGCAGGGCGAAGGGTGCGGACACCAATAGGATCAACAAACTCATCAGGAAGTCTGGGGGCGGAGTTGGATTCATGGGAGGTGGTCTTGGAGGGGAGGATGCTCCTCAGCCTGGACAATACAGCTCACCCCCGCCACGACACACTGGTCAACCTGAGGAGTAACTTCAGCAACAGACTGGTTCCACCAAGATGCGAGATCCTTCATCCCTGTGGCTATCAAACTTTACAACTCCTCCCCCTTCTGCCGTGGGGTAGACTGAGACTGACTCCCTGGGTCCTATATATCGGCCAGACCATCGTTTAGCTGGACACTTGCACTCAGTCCGCCCTGGCCTATGTGACCTCCCAGTTGCTAAATATGTTAATGCCCCTTCCCATTCCCGTTCTGTCCTGGGCCTCCTACAGTCAGAGTGAGGCCACACACAAATTGGAGGAACAGCACCTCATATTTAGCTCGGGCAGCTTATAACCCAGTGGTATGAACGTTGATTTCTCTCATTTCGAGTAACTCCTCCATTGCCCCCCTCCCCCTCCCAAGAGGATTTCAGTATAGGAGTAAAGAGGTTCTTCTGCAGTTGTATAGGGCTCTGGTGAGACCACATCTGGAGTATTGTGTACAGTTTTAATCTCCTAATTTGAGGAAGGACAAACTTGTGATTGAGGCAGTGCAGCGTAGGTTCAAGAGATTGATCCCTGGGATGGCGGGACTGTCATATGAGGAAAGATTGAAAAGACTAGGCTTGTAATCACTGGAGTTTAGAAGGATGAGGGGATATCTTATAGAAACATATAAAATTATAAAAGGACTGGACAAGCTTGATGCAGGAAAAATGTTCCCAATGTTGGGCGAGTCCAGAACCAGGGGCCACAGTCTTAGAATAAAGGGGAGGTCATTTAAGACTGAGGTGAGAAAAAACTTTTTCACCCAGATTAGTCAAGCATGATTTCCCTTTCATAAATCCATGTTGACTTGAGCTAATCCTTTCACTGCTGTCCAAATGCCCCATTATTACCTCTTTAATACCATTATTGCCTCTTTAATAATTGACTCCAGCATCTTTGCCAGTATTGGGTAGTGTTCACAGAAATATCATTATACCTGGCTGCCTTGCCATTCATGTGTCACCCTGAGGTGATATCCTTTCCCTGGTTTGAGGGGCCTGTCCACCACACTCTGTCCCCCAATCTCCAGCAGCGGAAGGACCCTAGGCTGTGGTCCACCCCCACAGAGCCCTGACGTTGGCTGCTCCGAGCTTCAGTGCGTCCAGTTGAAAGGGTCTTCACATGGAGGTGAGGATGTCTGAAGCTGAGCACTGCCTCTGCCTCTGCACGATGGCGCAGCGGTAGAGTCGCTGCCTTACAGCGCCAGAGACCCTGGTTCGATCCTGACCACGGGTGCTGTCTGTACGGAGTTTGTACGTTTCTCCCCGTGACTTGCGCGGGTTTCCTCCGAGATCTTCGGTTTCCTCCCAAACTCCAAGGAAGTACAGGCTAGTAGGTTAATTGGCTTGGGGTAGGCGTAAATTGTCCCTAGTGTGTGTAGGATAGTGTTAACGTGCGGGGATCGTTGGTCGGCGCGGACCCGGTGGGCCGAAGTGCCTGTTTCTGCGCTGTATCTCTAAACTAAACTAAACTCTTGCAGGCTCAGTCCAGTGGAATGTGTCCAGGTTTCTACCTGCTGGGCAGAGTCCTGACAGTGGGGGAGGGAACCGGTGCTTGCAATTAAAAGACATGCTCTATATTACCCTATCATCCCGATGGTTGACTGCGCTCCTCATCTGCTTCAAGTTCAAAAGGTTCAAATTCCAGGCACCAACATCACCGAGATTATTGAACTCGTCTGAAAATAAAAAAGCAGTTTCTTCCCAGCTGTTAGCAGGCAACTGAACTGTTTAGCATAGTTTAGTTTATTGTCACGGGTACCGAGGTACAGTGAAATGCTTTTGTCCTCTCACCAACTGGAGAGCGGCCATGACCTAAGACAGGCACAAAAGGCTGGACTAACTCAGCGGGACAGGCAGCATCTCTGGAGAAATGGAACAGGTGACCCTTCTTCAGACTCAGGTGACGTCTGGGTCTGTCTTCGGTTTAAACCAATATCTGCAGTTCCTCCCTACACACACAGCAGTCCGGACCATACATCAGTCTGAAGAAGGGTCTCGACCTGAAACGTCACCTATTCCTTCTCTCCAGAGATGCTGCCTGTCCCGCTGAGTTACCCCAGCATTTTGTATCTATCTACCATCTACCTTATTGGAGACCTTTGGACTATCTTTCTAATCGGATTTTATCTTGCACAATATGTTATTCCCCTTGTTTAAGAAGGAACTGCAGATGCTGGAAAATCGAAGGTACACAAAAATGCTGGAGAAACTCAGCGGGTGCAGCAGCATCTATGGAGCGAAGGAAATAGGCAACGTTTCGGGCCGAAACCCTTCTCCTTATCCTGTATCTGGACACTGTGGACAGCTTGACTGTAATCATGTATAGTCTTTTTGCCAACTGGATGGCACGCAATAAAAAAACGTTTCACTGTACCTCGGTACACGTGACAGTAATGAACACAAAACACTAAGGGAGAATGCCTCCCCTCCTCACCCCTCCAGAAGTGACCGGCTTCACCTCCCTCTGCATTCCAAAGCTGATAAGCTCCTCAGTGGAATTCTTCATACCAGAGGAGTGAGCTGGACTGGGAGAGGCAACGTTGACTTTATCGCTGCTTGTGATTTAAACTCAGCACCACAACTTGCAAATCCCTGCCATGCAGTGCAGGGAGTCCATGAGATTAACTTTTCCAAGCAACAGTTCACTGCAGCAGCTAGAGTCGTGAGCAGATTGATTTGAGGGACTCAGCGGGTCAGGCAGCATCTGTGAAGGGCGGTCTGAAAAAGGGTCTCGACCCGAAACGTCAGTCTGAAGAAGGGTCTCGTCCCGAAACGTCACCCATTTCTTCCCTCCAGAGATACTGCCTGACCCGCTGAGTTATTCCAGCATTTTGTGTGCTATCTTCTGCGGACGGCGTTTCCTTGTTCGGTCGCTGTCTGACCTGCTGAGTTCCTCCAGCAGTCCGTTTCTTTTCTTAATAAACATTGAGGGGAAAAGTTTGGGTGAATGCTCAGGGTCTTTTTAACCAGAGGAGGTGGTTGAGGCAAGTACTTTAACAGCATTTAAAGGGCATTTGTAAAGATACATGGATAGGAAAGGGTTTGGATACATGGATACATGGATAGGAAAGGAAATAGGATAGGGAAAGGGCCCATAAATAAAATGCATTATTATTATTATTATTATTATTATTATTATTATTATTATTATTATTATTATTATTATTATTATTATTATTATTATTATTATTATTATTAATTATTATTATTATTAAACAACCAGACTGAACTAAACTAAACTAATCTGAACAACCAAACTAAACTACTAAACTAAAAGAAACTACTAAACAGCCAAACTAAACTAAACTAAACTCAGCAGGTCAGGCAGCGTATGTGGAGAAAGAAACTGAGTGATCATCTCAGGTCAATAAGTAAGCACCTTGATCTAAGAATATTTGGAAACAAGCACATTTTGGAGGGATATGGGCCAAACATGGAGCGTAGATCGGCCATCTTGTTCGGTTCGGGCAAATTGGGCCGAAGAGCCTGTTTCCGTGCTGTATGAATCTATGACTCAATGATTAGTGTAAATGAGTGATCGATGGTTGGCATGGACTCGGTGGGCTGAAGGACCGACTTTCATTCTATATCTTTCAAACTAAAAACTAATACTAACGTTATGCCACAATTTCCCTGTGCGCTGCGTATTGCTCATTCCACTTTGTGTGACAGCTGTCAAGTTTCATTTCTCTTGCTCACTACACAAAAGAAACACATTGCAAACCCTACTCCATGGACTAAAAAGAAATCAGTGAGCTGACAACTTTACATAACCCATATAGGTCAGGCCTCCAAATACTGTGATACAATCTTTCTGTATGCTTTGTAGTTACCGAATATACCATCTCTTTACAGGATAAACCCTCTCTTTAAGGAACACTTTATTGCGCTGCTAAGTAAAGTGCTGGGGGCCACAAGGTACTAAACTCAAGCAATCTAATGAGCTAAGTGATAACATGGGGTTTACGAGCAGCATAAATGTATTTGCTGAGTAATGGTTTCAATAAAACTGACACCAACTTTAAAGACAATGATATCACAAGCTTCATAATATCTTACACCCGTGACACTCATTTAGTAATTCCAAGCTCTTTCATATATTGAAATAGCCATGAGGTATCAGAGGTCAAGGTTTTGCAGTGACGTTATTCCAACAACTACTAAATGCAGGTTCATGTTAGACAGTCTTAGAATCATAGTCACCCAGCATGGAAACAGGCCTACTTTCTCTGGTCTATGTTCTCACCCTCTGACTGCTCCCGTTCACTCACTGAGCAGATCACCTTGTTTGCAGCTTATTATCCACATGGTTGCCATGCTTTTGCTGTATTGGAGACAACCTCCTCACCTCCCCCACTGTCGCTCCAGAGAGTCATAGAGTGATACAGCGTGAAAACAGACCCATCAGCCCAACCAGCCCACGCCAGCCAACATGCCCCATCTACACAAGTCCTCGACCCATTACCCACTAAATCTATCATATCCATGTACCTGTCCAAATGTCTCTTCAACTTAACAACTGTCTCAACTACCTCCTGTGGCAGCTCATTCTGAATACCCACCACCCTTTGTGTAAAAAAGTTACCCCTCAGGTTCCTATTAAATCTTCTTAAAACCCACACTAATCCTTTGTCATCCTGTTCTCAATTCCCCATCACTGGCACAAAAAACTACCCAATCTATTCCTCTCATGATCTTGTACACCTCGATAAGGTCTAACTTCTACCAGTTTTTTAGTTTTAGTTTTAGAGAAACAGCACGGAAACAGGCCCTTTGGCCCAACAAGTCTGTGCCGACCAACAGCGATCCCCATACACTAGCACTATCCTACACACTAGGGACAATTTACAATTTTACCATTGACAATTTACCTGTAACTCTGTAGGTCTTTGGGGTGTGGGTGGAAACTGGAGCTCCCGGGGAAAACCCACGCGGTCACAGGGAGAACGTGCAAACTCCGCACCGACAGCACCCGTAGACGAGATCGAACCCGGGTCTCTGGAGTTGGAAGGCAGCAACTCTACCGCTGCGCCACCGTGTCGCCCCCGTTGCGGAAAGATCTTCGGTGGATTGATTATGTAGAGAGTTAAAGTTAACTGCAGGACATTGAATGGAAATCCAATGTGGATGATCAGCCATGATCACATTGAATGGCAGTGCTGGCTCGAAGGGCCAAATGGCCTGGTCCTGCACCTATTGTCTATTGTCTATTGTCTATTAAAATCAAGCAACTTGAAAATTGCAGGTCCTCGCAAAAGCAACACATGCTGCCTGTGGGCTTGTGGAATATTATTTAGCAATTTAGTTTAGTTTATTCACCTATGACTGCACACCTGTACATGGTACTAACACCATCATCAAGTATGCAGATGATACAACGGTGATTGGCCTCATCAGCAACAACGATGAGTCGGCCTACAGGGAGGAAGTCCAGCACTTAGCAGCATGGTGCGCTGACAACAACCTGGCCCTTAACTCTAAGAAGACCAAGGAGTTCATTGTAGACTTCAGGAAGTCCAGGGGCAGCACGCACACCCCCATCCACATTAACAGGACGGAGGTGGAACGTGTTTCTAGCTTCAGGTTCCTGGGTGTTAACATCTCCGATGACCTCTCTTGGACCCACAATACCTCAACTCTGATCAAGAAGGCTCACCAGCGTCTCTTCTTCCTGAGGAGACTGAAGAAGGTCCATCTGTTTCCCCAGATTCTGGTGAACTTCTACCGCTGCACCATCGAGAGCATCCTTACCAACTGTATCACAGTATGGTATGGCAACTGCTCTGTCTCCGACCAGAAGGCATTGTAGAGGGTGGTGAAAATTGCCCAACGCATCACCGGTTCCTCGCTCCCCTCCATTGAGTCTGTCCAAAGCAAGCGTTGTCTGCGGAGGGCGCTCAGCATCGCCAAGGACTGCTCTCACCCCAACCATGGACTGTTTACCCTCCTACCATCCGGGAGGCGCTACAGGTCTCTCCGTTGCCGGACCAGCAGGTCCAGGAACAGCTTCTTCCCTGCGGCTGTCACACTACTCAACAATGTACCTCGGTGATTGCCAATCACCCCCCACCCCCGGACGCTCCTCCCACAGGAAAAACACTATGTCTGTATATATGCTAATGTAAATATTTATTCAAATCATATGCTATGTCGCTCTTCCCGGGAGATGCTAAATGCATTTCGTTGTCTCTGTACTGTACACGGACAATGACAATTAAAGTTGAATCTGAATCTGAATCTGAATCTGAGATTCTGCATGGAAACAGGCTCTTCAGCCCACTGAGTACACGTCAACCATCGATCTCCCATGCACACTAATATTATCCCACTTTCTCATCCCCTCACGACACGTTATGGGCAATTTTACAGAGCACAATTAACTTATAAACCCGCGTGTCTTTGAGATGTTAGAGGAAACCGGAACAACCTGAGGAATTCCATACGGCTACAGGGACAAAGTGCAAACTCCACACGGACAGCAACCAATGTCTGATCTGGGCTTCTGACGCTGTGGGGCAGCAGCTGTGCCACTGCACAACCCTAAATGGAAATATCAAATTGATCACACATTATGTTCATGATGCTCAAACTCGTACATGCTCTGCTGTGTAGTGAGTGGACTAATGCTGTTTTTGTAGCACTGAAGAAAATCGTCAACCTACGATTTTGGACCAACCTGATCTCCCAGTTGCCAAACACTCCAATTTCCATTCCCATTCCCATTCCCACACTGACCTTTCTGTCCTAGGCCTCCACCATTGTCAGAGTGAGGCTAAACACAAATTGGAGGAACAGCACCTCATATTTCGCTTGGGCAGCTTACAACCCAGTAGTATGAATATTGAAGATAGACACAAAATGCTGGAGTAACTCAACGGGACAGGCAGCATCTCTGGAGAGAAGGAATGGGTGATGTTTCGGGTCGAGACCCTTCTTCAGAATGAATATTGATTTCTCTAACTTCAAGTAACCCTCGCATTCCCTCTCTCTCCATCCCTCCCCCATCCTAGTTACACCAGCTCCCTGTTCTCATCCAGCATACAGCTAACAATGGCCTGCTTTCTTTATCCTTTATCATCATTATTTCTTTGCATATCTTTTTCATTTGTTATATATTGATATATATATACACAAGTATATATACTTGTATTTTAATGTTGCTTTTTTTTACCTGCATTTTTTAAACTATTCGTACTGTTTTTATCAGGAACTGGATTGTTTTTTTATCGTTTTTATTTATGCGTGAAATGTTTAAGTTTTTATGTGCGATGCTCCGGTATTCCCTGGGAAACGTCTTCTCATTTTGCACTGTACAATTGTTGCTTTGCATGATGACAATAAAAGGATGATGATACTGATATCTCTCTACATCGCCGTCTATAGCTCTCGTTTCCCTTTCCTCATGACTCTAGTCTGTAGAAGGGTCTCGACTCGAAACGTCACCCATTCCTTCTCTCCAGGGATGCTGCCTGTCCCGCTGAGTTACTCCAGCATTTTGTGTCAGGCTTTGTGTTGTCTCTGGCTGATGTGAGCATCGGTAGAAGATCTCAACTCCCCGCGTGAATCAGTACCTTCTCTGAAAGATAAGCAGCTTCTCCCGATGGGGCCTCCCTCCCAGTCTTTGGAACTAGAGTTGATAACATGCAAAGGCATCGTTTATCAGAAGTGGGCTTTGTAAGGCCATCCGGGCGGGTCTGATGACTGAGCAAAGAGGAATGGATACTGGACAACACAAGGGGGCGATTCTTTGATGATTACCATGCCCTGGGGCAGGGCAGGCACATCCTGACACCCTGACTCAGACAGGAAAGTGAGTCGCCGTGAAACCGAGATAGTCCTGTTCTCTTTCAAATTAGATTCCATCTTCCATCACTTTCAGCCCCTTCTTCATACAATGTGTATCCATTTCAAACGGTCACATACATCGGTGCACCTTATTTATACACAGGGGGTGGATACACATCTGCCGTATTCTTCAGGCACCTTTCTGCTTAGTCTTTTTTAGTTGAGTTTAGAGACACAGCACGGAAACAGGCCCTTCGGCCCACCGAGACCGCACCAACCAGTGATCGCCGTACGCTAACGCTCTCCCACGCACACCAGGGAACATTTATGATTATTCCAAACCAATTAACATACAAACCTGTACGTCTTTGGGATATGGGAGGAAACCGGAGCACCCGGCGAAAACCCACGCGGAAACAGGGGGAAAGTACAAACTCCATACAGACAGCACCCGTAGTGAAGATCGAACCATATTACTTCATATCATGAGGACATCATCTACATGTAAAATAAAATATATACCCATACAAAATATGTACGCATGCAACACACATGCAATATGTATATATCATATATCTATACACAAAAATATATTTTTGATTATATTCATACATAGTATGATTACACTGGATGTCACACAAATATAGATTTTAGTTGTATCGCGGTACATGGGACAGATGGCACAATGGGCTAAGTGTTCGGCTGGCGACCGGAAGGTGGCCGGTTCGAATCCCGCTTGGAGTGCATACTGTCGTTGTGTCCTTGGGCAAGACACTTCACCCACCTTTGCCTGTGTGTGAATGTGTGTGAATGTGTGTGAGTGATTGGTGGTGGTCGGAGGGGCCGTAGGCGCAGAATGGCAGCCACGCTTCCGTCAGTCTGCCCCAGGGCAGCTGTGGCTACAGACGTAGCTTACCACCACCGAGTGTGACTGAGGAGTGAATGAATAATGCGATGTAAAGCGCCTTGAGTATTAGAAAGGCGCTATATAAATCCCATCCATTATTATTATTAATAATTACATACCGATTTCAGGTATATACAACTTACATGTTAGTTCAAAACAAAGAACTGCAGCTGCTGGTTTCTACACAAAAGGATACAAAGTGCTGGAGTAACTCAGCAGGTCAGGCAACATCTGTGGAGAACATGGACAGGTGACGTTTCAGGTCGAGACCCTTCCCTCCCCACGTTCTCCAGAGATGGTGCCTGACTTGCTGAGTTATTCCGGTAGTGTGTATCCTTTCACATTCTATATACAGAGGAGCCATATATGTCAGCACAGAAACTAAACATGATTGAATAAGAAGATAGTCACAAAATGCTGGAGTAACTCAGCGGGTCAGGCAGCATCTCTGGAGAAAAGGAATGGGTGACGTTTCGGGTCGAGACCCTTGTTCATACTTGCTATGTACTGAAAAAGGGTCTGGACCCGAAATGTCACCTATTCCTTTTCTCCAGACATACTGCCTGACCCACTGAGTTACTCCAACATTTTGTGTCTACCTTCGGTGTAAACCAGCATCTGCAGTTCCTTCCTACACATGATTGAATAAGGACAGCTTAAAAGCTTGAGATAGTTTTTCTTTTAATAGAAAATGGTAAATACCTATTAATAAATGACTTCGAACAACGTGAGATTGAAATGGTTTGAATTAGAGAAATTCTGGTGTTTAATTGGTGGAAATTAATTATTGAGAAACCCTATTTTTTTGTTGAGGAATTCCATATCCTGTTAAAAGAATAAATAGGTATAAACAATACCAAACAGTCTGAAGAAGGGTCTCGACCCGAAACGTTGCCTATTCCTTTTCTCCGGAGATGCTGCCTGACCTGCTGAGTCACTCCAGCACTTTGTGTCCATCTTTGGTGTAAACCAGCATCTGCAATTCCTTCCTACACACACTAACAAAGATGCTTTTGTCTTTATAGGTCAATTCTTCCACTCCTACAACAGATCATAAAGCTTTCAGTATATAAGAACTGGAATGTTTTACTGCCAATGTTGGACATATTCAGCTGCCAATGTTGCACCATGTAAGTTTGATAAGGGCCCTTCCTGCGACTTGCTTGCTATTGTTACATTCTGAGTTAGTCTTGGACTGCTCTGGTTCACTATTGGCTGCACGGTGGCGCAGCGGTAGAGTTGCTGCCTGACAGCGCATCAAGCATCGGAGACTAGGGTTCGATCCCGACTACGGGTGCTGTCTGTACAGAGTTTGTACGTTCTCCCTGTGATCACTTGGCTTTTCACCGAGATCTTCGGTTTCCTCCCACACTCCAAAGATGCACAGGTTTGTATGTTGATTGTAAATTGTCCATAGTGTGTGTAGGGTAGTGTTAATGTGCGGAGTTTGCTGGTCGGTGTGGACTCGGTGGGCCGAAGCGCCTATTTCTGCACTGTATCTCTAAACTAAACTGAAGAAGACTAAACTAATGTCACCGGGCAGGTCAGACTGGGAGCACTTTGAGATTTTGTGATAGGCGCTACATAAATGAAGATAGACACTAAATGCTGAAGTAACTCAGCGGGACAGGCAGCATCTCTGGAGAGAAGGAACGGGTGACGTTTCGGGTCAAGACCCTTTTTCAGACAGGTCGGGTCTCGACCCGAAACGTCACCCATCCATTCTATCCAGCGATGCTGCCTGTCCCGCTGAGTTACTCCAGCTATTGTAGGCCTATCTTCGGTGTAAACCAGCATCTGCAGTTCTTTTCTGCTACATAAATGAAGCTGGTTATTTTTTTCAGCTCTGAAAAGTCCAGTAAACCTGAAGGATTGACCAGTGAGATGGGAATAAGTACACCCATCTCACCCCCGTCACTCCCTCTTCTCCCCTCTCCCATCAGGCAAGAGGTACAGCAGTGTGAAAACGCACACCTCCAGATTCAGGGACAGGTTCTTCCCAGCTATTATCAGGCAACTGAACTGTCCTCTCACCAGCTAGAGAGTGGTCCTGATCCACCATCTTCCTCATTATCTTTATTTGGACTTTATTGGACTTTGTCTTGCACTAAATCTGCCCTTTATCCTGTATCTAAACACTGTGGATGGCCAGATTGCGATCCACATGTATAGTCTTTCCGCTGATTGGATAGCATGCAACAAAAAGCTTTTCACCATAATAAACAAAACCAAACTAAACTTGTTAACGCTGTGGCAACCCTGAACATCCCAGGCTGGAGTTCTGGCCTTAGGGAGACCTCTGATCACTGCCAGACCCCAGTTTGCCTTCTCCTGTTAGTGGGATGGAGCGGAAAGGCATGCGTTAGGACTGCAGCTGGGTGATCTGTCGAGAAAAGGGTTCGATCCTGACTACAGGATGCTGTCTGCATGGAGTTTGTACTTTCTCCCTGTTACTGCGTACCTTTCCTCCGGGTTCTCCGATTTCCTCCCAGGCTCTATAGGCGTACAGGTTTGTAGGTTAATTGGCTTGGTATAAATTGTCAATTGTCCCTAGGATGGTGTTCGTGTGTGGGGATCGCTGGTCGGCGCGGACTTGGCGGGCCGTGGGGCCTGTTTCCGCGCTGTATCTCTGCCTCTAAACTAAAAAACAGCACAGCACAAGAACGGACCCCACGGCCCACAATGACTGCGCCGAACATGATAACATCCATTTTATTCCCTGAACTTGGCAAAATATTGGAGTGCCGCAGGCAGCTGCGGGATGCATTTCAGCAGAGTCAGAACCTCGGAATGATTCAGACACAGTCATTTACCACTCATTTGCAAAACATCTTCATATGCCATAAAATAACAGATTTGATGACTAAGTGTGAATAGAATTTTTTGCGCATTCCACTTTCTCCTTTCTACAAGACAATGACGTGTGGAGTTGAGCACTGGGACCCTGGGAGTCGACAGCTACTGTTTACTTTGAGCATGAGAGCCTTGTCTAAGAATAAGGGGCAAGCCATTTAGATCGGAGATGAGGAAAAAGTTTTTCCACACAGAGAGTTGTGAATCTGTGGAATTCTCTGCCTCAGAAGGCAGTGGAGGCCAATTCTCTGGATGATTTCAAGAGAGAGTTAGATAGAGCTCAAGGGATATGGGGAGAAGGCAGGAACAGGGTACTGATGGTGGATGATTGGCCATGATCATCACAATGAATGGCGGTGCTGGCTCGAAGGGCCGAATGGCACCTATTGTCTATTGTCTATTTAGAAGGTGGCTCTGTGGTGCAATGGATAGCGGATTGGACTTCGAGCGGGCTGAAGGCATTCAAAGGTTCTGGGTTCGAGTCCCGGTAGAGTGGTTAGATTTTGTGGAATTCATAGCCACGGAAATCTGTAGAGGCCAAGTCACTGGATGTTTTTAAGGCAGAGATAGATAGATCCTTGATTAGTACGTGTGTCAGGTGTTATGGGGTGAAGGCAGGAGAATGGGGTTAAGAGGGAAAGATAGAACAGCCATGATTGAATGGCGGAGTAAAATTGTTGGGGATGAATGACCTAATTCTGCTCCTATCACTTATGAACTTATGAAAATGCCTTGTTCATTTTTCGCAAGGCACAGAAACCACAGTCAAAAATCTCCTCCACAAAGTTGACGACAAAAAGTATTAGGTTCAATGAAATAAGCTCAACTAATACGCCAGTTGAATTACTTGACAGACTCCTCAGAGCTCGAGGGAGGATCGGATTTAAAGGTTCATTGTTGTGTTTTCGGACGTGGATCACAGTCTACAGTGTAAAGTATTCTTGCTGCCTGAGAATGAACCTGTCCAAAGTAGCGTAAAATCCATCATTCTACTGTCTATTTATCCCAGGTGAAGAATGGGGTCCCAGGACACTATCTAGCACCCGGAGGGAATCTCTGTGTGATAAATGCGGGACTTCAAATAAAGAACCACTTCATTTCTTTAAAAAAAAATTCTTATACAAACTCAGGGAACTGTGTCATACAAATCTCCGTTGTCTGTGTAAATATTGGTCAGCCACATAATGTCTAATTTAGTTTAGTTTATACAACATGGAAACAGGCCCTTCGGCCCACCTCCCCGCACATTAACATTATCCTACACACACTAGGGACATTTTTTACATGTACCAAGGCAATTCACGTTACATACCTGTACGTCTTTGGAGTGTGGGAGGAAACCGAAGATCTCGGAGAAAACCCACGCAGGACACGAGGAGAACGTACAAACTTCGTACAGACAAGCACCCGTAGTCGGGATCGAACCTCAGTCTCCGGCGCTGCAAGCACTTTAAGGCAGCAACTCTATCGCTGCGCCACCCTGTACTTAAAATGTAGTCTGCTGTTGTACAACTATTAAACGTGATATATGCAACAACTAATTGTTATATTTTTGTTGTCCCTGGTGTGTGTAGGATCGTGTTCATGTGCGGGGATCGCTGGTGGGTGCGGACTCGGTGGGCTGAAGGGCCTGTTTCCGCGTTGTATCTCTAAACTAAACTAAACTAAAGGAAGATGGACACAAAAAGCTGGAGTAACTCAACGGGACAGGCAGCATCTCTGGATGGAAGGAATGGGTGACATTTCGGGTCGAGGCCCTTCTTCAAACTAAAGGAGTTGCCTGGATCAGATCGCTGATGTTGGTTTGCTTCTCCTGCCAATGGATTTGGAGATACCTTTGCAGAACTTTGAGGTGCCTGCTATGAGTAGTCCAAGTTGTGTGCATGAGGGTGAGAAATCACTGCCTAACTGTTGTGCTGTGGCCTAAATAATATTACGCAAAGTTGTAGCAGAACCCGCATTCATTTACATTTGACACACCAGCTAATGCAGAAGCCACATACATCACATCACAAGCATGGTAGGTTGTCATAAGGAATAGGAGTAGAATTAGGCCATTCGGCCCATCGTCTTCTCCGCCATTCAATCATGGCTGATCGATCTATCCCTGCTAACCCCATTCTCCTGCCTTCTCCCCACAACCTCTGACACCTGTACAAATCAAGAATCTATCTATCTCTGCCTTAAAAATATCCACTGACTTGGCCTCCACAGAATTCCACAGATTCACCACCCTCTGACTAAAGAAATTTCTCCTCAGATTCAGATTCAGATTCAGATTCAATTTTAATTGTCATTGTCAGTGTACAGTACAGAGACAACGAAATGCATTCATTTCCTCATCTCCTTCCTAAAAAAAGTCCCATAATTTTGATTGAATCCTTTAATTCAGGTTGTCGGAGTAGGGAGGCAATTTCTCCATGGCAACTGGACCCTCTCATTGTCATTTTGCTCTGGTTATTGAAAGAGTGAAGTGTAGAGTCTGTAGAGTGTAACAAGGTCTAATGACACAGCTGGCCCTTCCAACAAAAGTCAACGCAAGAGGAAAATATCAGGAATGTTTAATTGTTGTATGCACCGACCACAACAGGCCTGTTACACAATGCCATACAGACAATATGTAATAAGCAAAAGATAGACACAAAATGTTGGAGTAACTCACGCGGGGACAGGCAGCATCTCTGGAGAGAAGGAACGGGTGACGTTTCAGGTCGAGACCCTTCTTCAGATTCCTATATCTTCTTCCCAATGGGGGGTAGCAAGATGAGAGCGTGATGGTGCCAGGGTGGTAAGGGTCTTGGATGATATTGTCCAAGACCCTTTTTGAGGCAGTGCCTCCTATAGCTATGGGGTAGGTCAGTACTTATGGAGCAGTGACAATGTTTACCACCCTCTATGATCTCTTTTGTTCATCAGGTCATGTAATACCTGACTACAACACATCATAATCTTGCAGAAGGCAGCTGCTTTGAGCTGTCCTGCACAATTTAATTTGAACAAATTCAGAGAGGCAGGTAATTCACATATTTTGGAGCCACTGCACGGGAAAAGAGCTTCTCTGCACAGATGTGAAGAGGGAAAAAAGTAATTCCGTCTGTCCTAAGCAAAGTCCTAAGGGCGGTGAGGGAAGTAAGGTCAAATGAGAACAGGACTGCAAAGCAGGTCAATGCCATTCATCCTGTATAGCAGGGAACTCCTTCCTCTGCCAGGCGTAGCACTGACCCCTGGTGGAGGAGTGTGCAACTGCAATAGCGATAACCAGCCATCAGAGGGCACTTGAAGTTACTGGAGCTGCACCAGCATTTCGCAGGTCATTTGTAGCTGGCTGTGATCTTTTCTAGCTTCCAGCTCTTCACCCACCATCCTCCCCCAAACCCCCTACTTACAGTCTGAGGAAGGGTCCTGACCCAAAATGACCCGAAAGGCTGGTGTAACTCAGTGGGACAGGCGTCTCTGGAGAGAAGGAATGGGTGACGTTTCAGGTCGAGACCCTTCTTCAGACATACTCAGAAGGAATAGGAGTAAAATTAGGCCATTCGGCCCAACAAGTGTATTCGACTCCACCATTCAATCAAGGCTGATCTATCCCTCCTAACCCCATTCTACTGCCATTTCCCCATAACCTCTGACACCTGTACTAATCAAGAATCTATGTATCTCTGCCTTAAAAATATCCATTGACTTGGCCTCCAGAGCCCCCCAGATTCACCACCCTCTGACTAAAGAAATGTCTCCTCATCTCCTTCCTAAAAGAACGTTCTTTAATTCTGAGGCTATGTTCCCACTAGTGGAAACATCCTCTCCACATCCACTCTATCCAAGCCTTTCACTTTGTGTCGATCTTTGGTATAAACCAGCGTCTGCAATTCTTTGTTTCTATATTTCAGCAGTTTACAGTCATCTGTCTATTTGGCAAACCCCTCGCATTTAGCCTATGCCCATTGTACAATGTCTATCAAAAAACAAACGCAGTATCCTTGACATCCTTGACTGAGAAAAACCTAAATGCATCACAAATACAGTGACCAAAGTTAGTTGTGTTTAGTTTGGTTTAGAGATATAGCAAGGAAATAGGCCCTTCAGCCCAGACCATCGATCATTCTTTCTCGCTGGTTCTATGTTATGCCACTCACCCGCTCACCACACACTAGGGGCAATTTCCAGAGGCCAATTGACCTACATACCCGCACGTCTGTGGGACGTGGGAGGAAACCAGAGCACCTGGAGGAAACCAACTCAGCTACAGGGAGAACGTGCAAACTCCACACAGCCAGCACCCAAGGTCAGGATAAAACTTGGGTCTCTGGTTTGTTTGGTTTGAGAGAGAGATTTTGATCAAATGTTATTGCAAGGAAGGAAAAGTTGAGGAGACAATTTATCATGGGGAGCCAATGACGTCTTAATTAAGGAGGGGTGGGAGTGGAGTGGGAGGGCAGGTATTAGAAGGCTATCTTTAATGATTTTTGTACATTGTTTTAACAGATTAAAAAGATGCTAAGATCCATCTTAACTCTATCCTCTCTCGCCCGCTGGATCAAATGTTTAAAATATAAGGCTATAATGACATTGTGTTTTTCATCAGAAAGCCAATGAATTGGAAGCTCCCATGTATTCAGAATTAAGGGACATAAGTTTAGGGGTAACATGAGGGGGAACTTCTTTACTCAGAGAGTGGTAGCGGTGTGGAATGAGCTTCCAGTGGAAGTGGTGGCGGCAGGTTCGTTGGTATCATTTAAGAATAAATTGGATAGGCATATGGATGAGAAAGGAATGGAGGGTTATGGTATGAGTGCAGGCAGGTGGGACTAAGGGAAAAAAATTGTTCGGCACGGACTTGTAGGGCCGAGATGGCCTGTTTCCGTGCTGTAATTGTTATATGGTTATATGGTTATATGGTATTCTGGAAATCATCAACGAGTGAACAGTTAAAGTTACGGCGTTACAAGAGTGAGAGGGTTACATTAGGACTTTTATTAATAGGTCAGAGAAGGGGAAGCTTGTCAGAGAGATAGCATAACTCATATTTATAACTGAGAACTTCTTACAACATGTGAGGTTCTTCGGCCCGTCCAGTCAATGCCAGCTCTGACATCATGCCCATCAGTTCCATTCTGTCACTTATTTGCCTGTATTCCATGCTCTGTTAAGGTAAAACAGATATATAACAGACAACGGGTCGGTGGGGGCGCTGGGAGATGGCTGCCCTGCCAGCAACATGTTCGTTATTTCTTTTTTGGGGGGTTTTTAGTGCGTCCAAAGGTTTGTTTTAGTGTCTCTCGGTGTGTCTTGTGTGGGGGGTGGGGGGGATGGGGATAAGGGGGGAACTGCTTTTGGTCGCCTCCTCCACGCGGCCTAACACCATGGATTGGTGCGGCCTTTCCCAGAGTCGGGCACGGAGTTTCAGCAGCGGGCGCAGCGTGGATGTTTTATCGCAGAACGGGCGAGTCTTTGCCAGGGTCGCCAAAAGGGAGTGCTCCGATCACTGGCCCGTGGACTGTTACATCCTGAAGCTGCGGTGTGCGGAGCTTCTAGCCGCGACCGTCCCGACGAGATAGAAACATAGAAACATAGAAATTAGGTGCAGGAGTAGGCCATTCGGCACTTCGAGCCTGCACCGCCATTCAATATGATCATGGCTGATCATCCAACTCAGTATCCCGTACCTGCCTTCTCTCCATACCCTCTGATCCCCTTAGCCACAAGGGCCACATCTAACTCCCTCTTAAATATAGCCAATGAACTGGCCTCAACTACCCTCTGTGGCAGAGAGTTCCAGAGATTCACTACTCTGTGTGAAAAAAGTTTTTCTCATCTCGGTTTTAAAGGATTTTCCCCTTATCCTTAAGCTGTGACCCCTTGTCCTGGACTTCCCCAACATCGGGAACAATCTTCCTCCATCTAGCCTGTCCAACCCCTTAAGAATTTTGTAAGTTTCTATAGATCCCCTCTCAATCTCCTAAATTCTAGAGAGTATAAACCAAGTCTATCCAGTCTTTCTTCATAAGACAGTCCTGACATCCCAGGAATCAGTCTGGTGAACCTTCTCTGTACTCCCTCTATGGCAAGAATGTCTTTCCTCAGATTAGGAGACAAAAACTGTACGCAATACTCCAGGTGTGGTCTCACCAAGACCCTGTACAACTGCAGTAGAACCTCCCTGCTCCTATACTCAAATCCTTTTGCTATGAAAGCTAACATACCATTCGCTTTCTTCACTGCCTGCTGCACCTGCATGCCTACTTTCAATGACTGGTGTACCATGACACCCAGGTCTCGCTGCATCTCCCCTTTTCCAAATCGGCCACCATTTAGATAATAGTCTGCTTTCCTGTTTTTGCCACCAAGATGGCCTGTACATCTGGCCGCCCGTAGCGGCGACTGCGGAGGTTTATGGTCCCGACCACAGGTGAACAATGGAGGAGGACTGACTGTACTTTGTGCCTTCTACTACAGCGAAGAATGCTGTGGTGGATGTTTGTGTTAAATGTTATTGTGTATTGTGTGTTCTTTTTTGATTGTGCCACTACTGGCAAATACATTTCACTGCACTTATATGTGTATGTGATGAATAAAACTGATTGATTGATTGATTGATTGATTGATATATTGGTTCAACTTATCAACTACACAGGAGGACCAAAGTTATCATAAACAGATCCGTGAATTGGAAGATAGACACAAAATGCTGGTGTTACTCAGCGTGTCAGGCAGCATCTCTGGAGAAAATGGATAGGTGACGTTTCAGGTCAGGACCCTTCTTCACACATCTTTGGTATAAACCAGCACTTGCCGTTCATTTTTATTACATTCAGTCATATGGAAGTTCAGATAAACCTCATTTTTGTTGCTTTGGAAATTGAGGCTGTGGGTCAGAGAGTCAGATGCATGTATAGAGTGAAGAAATGACCAACCAGATGGCACCTTATATCAGAAAATGCTGGAAACACTCGGCTGGTCAGGCAGCATATGTGGTGAGAGAAACAGAGTTACTGATTCAGGGACGGAAAGGAAAGGAAAAAATATGAAAACCTTCCAGATGTGTGATAACTGCATTTCAACAATGCCTTGCTTCATTCACTGGGCGGCAACTGATGCCCATCCTGAACAAAGCCACAAAGATATTGTCTGACCTGCTGATATTCAGTTTTTATCTCAGATTTCCAGCATCTGCATTAAAAATAAATAAATTCAGCACTTGATATAGAACATAGAACAGTACAGCACCAGAACAATATCTGAGCCAAACTCAATGCCCAAGACCAACTCTTATCTGCCTACACATAATCCATATACCATTATTCCCTGCATGCCTGTCTGAAAATCTCTTCAATGCCACTATCATTTCTGCCTCAACCACTATCTCTGGTAGTGTGTTCTAGGTATTCGCCACCCTCTGTATGTCAAATAATGATGAGACGGTGTACAGGAAGGAGATTGAGAACCTAATGTCCAGGCGTCAAGACACCAACCTTTCTCTCAATGTCAGCAAGACAAAGGAGATAGTGATCGACTTCAGGAAGCGAAGCGGTACACGTACCCTAGTTTGCATTGACGGGGCCGAAGTAGAGATGGTTGAAAACGTCAAATTCCTAGGAGTCAATATCACCAACAACTTCTCCTGGAGCATCAATATTGAAGCAGCAAGCAAAAAAGCACATCAACACCTCTACTTTCTTAGAAGGCTTAGGAAGTTTGGTATGTCCCCTACAACTCTCACCAACATCTACAGACGCACCATTTCCATTTTATCAGGATGCCTCACAGCTTGCTTTGGCATCAACGCCATCCAAGAACACAAGAAATTGCAACGAATTGTGGACGCAACCCAGACCATCACACAAACCAACCTCTCTTCTATTGACTCCATTTATACCTCACGCTGCCTCAGCAAGGCAGACAGCATAATCAAGAACGAGTTGCACCCTGGCCACTCCCTCTTCTCTGCTCTCCGATCAGGCAACAGGTATAGAAGTGTCAAAACGCACACCTCCAGATTCAGGGACAGTTTCTTTCCGGTTGTTATCAGGCAACTAAATCATCCTACCACAACCAGAGCTATTATCTACCTCTTTGGTGACCCTCGGGCTATCCTTGATCGAACTTTGTTGGCTTTACCTTGCACTAAATGTTATTCTCTTATCACACTGTAAATGGATTGATTGTAATCGTGTATTGTCTTTCTGCTGACTGATTAGCACGCAACAAAAGCTTTTCACGGTACCTCGTTACACGTGACAATAAACTGAAAAGCTGGAGTAACTCAGCGGGTCAGGCAGCATCTCTGGAGAAAAGGAATAGGTGATATTTCGGGTCGAGACCCTTCCTCAGATTGAGAGTCAGGAAAGAGAGAAACGAGAGATATGAAAAGGTACATAGAACAAATGAATGAAATGTATTCAAACGAACAAATCAAAGCCAGCAACGATGATCAAGGAAAGGTGGGGCCCACAATGGTCCATTGTTGGCTGTGGAGAGGGTGATAACAAGTGATTGAGCTGGAGAGTAGGAGGAATCACAGAGAAAGGGCACTGCAAAACTCTCGTCGGAGATAGGAGAACTTCTTCAAATGAGGAGATTTCACAGTGGAGCAGATTAAATGTATAAGTTAGGTTAGTTCCTCCAGTTGGCAACTGGGAAATTAATCAAATTCCTCGCATGCCACTGTTGAAACAAAATTTATTGTCTGTTGCATCTCTCAGGCCAACTGCAGCTCACTTCCTCAACTGTAGGGATGTTGAGGACATTTTCAGTGAAACGCTGTCTCCTAGAACTCAATTTCCCACAATGCTAGAACCTCGTCACAAAATGCTGCAGAAAGAAATAAGTGGAAATTATTTTTAGGATATTAAAACAAAGCCTGCAGCGTAGGTTGTTTGCAGAAATCCAGCTTCTCCCTAAAAAAATAGAACATGGATACAGTGAATTGGTTACATTTTATAGCAACATAACTGTATCAATGAACTGTGCGCTAGCGATGTCGAGCCATGTGGAGCTTCGGGGTAAGTTCAACAGGTGGCTCCGTGGCGCAATGGATAGCGCATTGGACTTCTAGTGGGCTGAAGGCATTCAAAGGTTCCGGGTTCGAGTCCCGGCGGAGTCGTTCATTTTTACTTTACGGGTTTAAATATTTGTTTCTCTTTGCATTTCTTCTATAACACTGCACAACCGAAACATTGCAGGGCGATAACGGGTGGCAAATGGGAGCGGGCGGGGAGTTAGTTAGCTGCTGGCTGCAACAGAGCAGTGAGTAGAGGAATGTTGTGCTTTACATTTCCCCGGATAATTGATGTGTTTTTCTTTTGTCTCTTCAGCTGGCTAACGATTCCACAAATGACAATGCAAAAAAAAGTACAGATTCTGGAAATATGAAATAAAAGCTGAAAACGCTGGACAAAATGCTCCGAGAATACTCTAATCGGATGCCTGACCCAAGGCTTGTAAAATCACTTTGCATTATTTATTGCTGATAAAATAACGCTTAAATCAGAAAATAAGAGAGTTAACACAGTCAGAATATTGTGTTTCATGAAATATAGCGCACCCCCCTCGTTACAGAGGAGTTACGTCCTTAAAAAAAGTCCATATTGCTATTTTCCATATGGCGAACCCTCCCCAGTGAATCCCATGTTCTAAGTGAAAGTATGCAAACTTGATGCTGCTGAAAAACTTGAACGGTGCCAGAATAAAACCGTTTCACACTCCAGAAAACCAGAGTTTCGAAACGATGCGACACAAATTTATTTATCCCAGGAGGGGAATTGGTCTGTATTTCAAGTTTCTTATCGTTTCTTTTGTGCTTGGAGATTAAAACGATGGGTCACTATAAAATGGTTATCTCTTACTTTTTTTTGATACACACATCACTAAAGCCTAATTTAATGAACTTTCCGATTTAATCTTTTTGTGCCGTTTCCTGGCATTTTTTTGTGTGATGGGCTTGCCCAGATAAAAGTTTATAGAAGTCTAATGATCTGTGACAAAAGAATGACTATGATTGAAATTAAAATTACTTGATCTCACAAGGATGATGTTTAAGCCATTTTATTAAGTTCCCAAAACCATTATAAACAATTTTCATCGTATCTGTACCTCACCATACTGGTGCATATTATAATAATACATTTATCCTGACTTGACCAATGTGCTTGACCAAAGAACATAATAATAATAATAATAATAAATTTTATTTAATGGGCGCCTTTCAGACATCTCAAGGACACCTTACATAGTAATCGGAATAACATATATATATGATAATGATATCTGTATTGCCTAGATATAGGATTAGGTTGAAAATGGCGATTCATTAAATGACAGTTTGCACAATATATATACACATCTTCATTACCCAATGGCCTTAAAAAGTTTGCCCTGATAAAACAAGTTTGATTTTTTTGCTCAAAAGTTCAAATCATCCAATATATTTGTTAAGTATGCAATTGGAATAGACCAGTACAAGAGACTACTACTAACTACCTCATATTTAGAACTGGACAAGTTTGAATGAGATTCGACTAATTGCCACATATACTGCTTGATTTCTCAAATCAAACAACCACTTCAATTGAAGGGTTCTGCTAACATTTTGAGAATATAATGGCTGGCAAAACAATATAACTATCAGCATGTGAGCAGAACCAAATAGACATATTTATTAATAATTTTTTAAAAAGCACTCATCCCATGATGAAATCTACCGAATACATTAAGCCAAAAACCATAGCTGTTGCACTTAACAATCTTTCCAGCCAAAATGGCTTGCGTCAGTCACTTAAACCATTGATCTTCCACTTGTCATACTACTGGAGGCTTGGTATCGCCGAACCTTTGCATTGGCAAATGACTTCTGCTCAGCTTTCAGGCCTTTATTTTCTCTTCCCGTTCATCTTCACTCGAAATCTTTATTGGATCTTTCATCATGAACACATTACACATTACTCCCTTCATCCCCTGCCAGTTTAAGGATAGTAATATTCAGGCTACTGAACACTACAAACATGATTAATTGAAAGCATCTTCTTGGGCTATTGAAAAATCAATACTAACAAAATCTCAGCGAGTCAGCCAGCATTTGTGGAAGGAGAGCATGGCACAATATAGTGTAGGAAGGAACTGCAGTTATCAGTTAACACAGAAGACATACACAAAATGTGGAGTAGCTCAGCAGGTCAGGGAGCATCTCTGGAGAAATGGAAAAGGTGACATTTCAAGCTGAGACACTTCAAACCGAGAGTCAGGGGAGAAGTATGAAAATGTACAAAAAACAAATGAATGAACGGTATGAAAAGAACAAATCTCAAAGCAAGCCAGATGATAAAGGAAAGTTGGAGCCCACAATGCAGAGCTGCCAAGTTTTGTCAGAGCAGTTCAGTATTCTAGTACCTGAAAATCAGTATTTTGCTGAGGAAATCAGTATTTGTACGCCGTCCCATTTTGCTGAAAAAAATGTTTTTTTATGTGCGGTCATACCCATGTAAGAGTACAAGAATGCACAACTTTACTACCAATTGACATCTTCTACGCACCTTACTTGTCAGTGCATTCATTGCCATCTCTTTGTATACTTCTGTTTGAACGGCTGCTTCCTGCTTTTAGCACCAGATGATGATGTAGAAGCAATTTTGGAAGCCTCCCTCTCCCTCCCTCCTTCCTTTTTTTCTCCCTCTCTCTTATTCCCTCCCTCTCCCTCTCTCCTTCTGTGACCCATAGCGCTGAGGCCATAGCGCTATGTTTAAAGCCTACTGCACTATAGGGGGGTTGCACGTATGATAATCGGGTCAAAGGGCGTGACGCACGGAGCAGTTCAATCCATGTGGAGGACATGGCTGCCTCGGCACACACAGTTAACACACGGAACGCGTACTTTCTTACCTGTTAAAAAACGCCGAAACTGTAATTTTTTACGCTATAAATATTTGTGGGCACTGTCATTGAAAGCGGGAAGGTATCAGTATATTTGCTCTGAACCCGAGCACCAAGGTGTAAGCGGCCGAAGGAGCGCATCCCTCGTGACAGCCCCCACTCTCCCCCCCCCGGGGTCAGCGCTGTCCGGCCACGGCCGCCCTCCGCCCCATCTCCCCGTGGGCTGCACTGTCACGGGCTGTGGGTCGGCAGCGCCCACACGGGGCCGGGGGAGCAGGACCAGGTGTAGCAGGGCCGGGGGCAGCGGGGCCGCGTCTCTGGGCAACATCAGCTGCAGCAGAGTTGGGGACGGTCTGCTCCCTCCACCCACCCAGTCACTGACCGTGCTGCACCAACACCCCAACCTCTTCCTCCCCCCCCCCCCCCCCCAACCACCCCTTTCTCCCACCCCCGGCCGCGGGATAGACGGCCCGTGTGTAACCAGTCCGGATGCTGGGCCAGAAGAAGGGCCTGCTGTGCTGCCAGCCATAGTAAATGCTTCCCTCGTCAATTCTTCCCTTCCCTCCCGCACCACCCCCTCCCCGGGCACTTTCCGTTGCAACCGCAAGAAATGCAACACCTGTCCCTTCACCTCCCCCCTCGACTCCATTCAAGGACCCAAGCAGTCGTTCCAGGTGCGACAAAGGTTCACCTGTATCTCCTCCAACCTCATCTACTGCATCCGCTGCTCTAGATGTCAGCTGATTTACATCGGGGAGACCAAGCGTAGGTTGGGCGATCGCTTCGCCGAACACCTCCGCTCAGTCCGCAATAACCTACCTGAACTCCCGGTGGCTCAGCACTTCAACTCCCCCTCCCATTCCCAATCCGACCTCTCTGTCCTGGGCCTCCTCCATTGCCAGAGTGAGCAACAGCGGAAATTGGAGGAACAGCACCTCATATTCCGTCTGGGGACCTTGCGTCCGTATGCCATTAACATTGAATTCTCCCAATTTTGCTAGCCCTTGTTGGCTCCTCCCCTTCCTTAACCCTCTAGCTGTCTCCTCTCACCCTCCCATCCGCCCGCCCTCGGGCTCCTCCTCCTCCTCCCCTTTTCCTTCTTTCTCCCCCCCCCCCACCCCCCATCAGTCTGAAGGGTTTCGGCCCGAAACGTCGCCTATTTCCTTCGCTCCATAGATGCTGCTGCACCCGCTGAGTTTCCCCAGCAATTTTGTGTACCATAGTAAATGCTTACCTGTTGTTCACTGCGTGTGCTCCAGTTGGTGTTGCGTGACAACAGTACGGGTCACGGGTCGTGACCTCGACTGCGTGCAACCTCCCTATGTGTAAAGGCAATAGTGCTCCAGCTGGTGGCGCTATAATTGGAACCCATGGCGCTGTTCGTTTAAATCCCCACGCGCTAAACTGACAGCGCTGTTTAAACCTGTAGCGGGACAGGCAGATCAAAGCTTACAAAAATTATCATCCAGATCTCGAAATTTAAAATACTAATAGATTTAATTTGCTAACATTTTTAGAGGCACAGTATGACTTTTAATATCCTTGCATTTTTTAAGCAGCAAGATGAAACAGGAAGTCGGGCCGATTTAAAAAAAAACTTATTTTACAAAGCAAAATCGTACATCTGTATTCTTACTGCATTTCCGTACAAAATACGGAAAATCCGTACTACTTGGCAGCTCTGACAATGGTCTGCAGTTGGCTGTGGAGAAGGTGATAACCAGTGGATACAAACAAACTATGCAGGAGAGTGAAATAGTACGACACTAGAACGGGGAAGGGAGAGAGGGGGAATGCAAGGGTTACTTAAAGTTAGAGAAATCAATAATTCATACTGCTGGGTTGTAAGCTGCTCAAGCGAAATATGAAGTGCTGTTCCTCTAATGTGCGTTGGCTCATTCTGAGCCTTTAAAGCACAGGATCAGGCCTTTCTCAGTTAAATGGTCAGATGAGCCAGTATCCAAACACCTGGATGACAAACCTGCAGCTGGCCACACTTACTGCTAATGCCCATGGATTTTCTGGCACTATTTTTGGGGTTTTCACCCAGGAGTGACTGCACCAACTGAGCGCGGCTGATTTTGGTTGAGAAAATGTTGCTCACCACATTGCGTAACTGAGCCTTCCTTGGTCTTCATGACGGATCCAAAAGCAGGAAACCAAACTGTGAGGAACTTGAAATAATATTTTTTGGGGGGGTGGGAGAAGCGGGGAGGGGTGGATGTAATGCGTCATTAAAGCTGATTACATCAGTATGATTGAAGGCCAGTCCTATCACCAATGAGGCTGACATTGTATGGGAGTTGCCAGGAAGAGGGAATTATTCTTTTTTAAAAAGGACAGCATCGCTGGAGAACATGGATGTTGCAGGTGGGGACTCTTCTTCAGACGGAAATATTGCCTATCCATGTTCTCCAGAGATGCTGCCTGACCCACTGTATTACTCCAGCACTTTGTGTCGTTTTTTTGTAAACTGCAGCTGCAGTTCCATGTTTCTCCTAGGATAGAATGGTGCACTGCATTGGGGGTTCAGTGAGGATTTGTAAAACAAAACCCTCCGAGGACAGAAATTCAAGGTACGAAGCTGGCAAATGTGGGGCCAGTCAACCTGGCTCATTATTCCTCCACAGAGACTTTCTTCATTTTAGTTGTGCTGGAAAAGATCTTGCATACGAATCAGAAAGCACTTTCCGCTCCATCAAGAACAGATTTCATTTTTACAGACGTCAGCAGATGAATATAGTGCTATAAATCATTTTCAAGTCAGGGCAATTACAAAAAAACTTCTTTGGTTCATAAAATTTAATTGCCAGTCAATCAGACAAAATGATCAGGACTTTGATCTATAAATGCAGCAAAGCTTCTTGTTCTTGGCAATGTGCACTCAACATCTGTCTGACGAGTTGCATCTACAAGAAACAATATAATGCGATTAAAAATCTAAATAAATCCGTGGAATTTCGTTATCTATTTTTATGTAACGTCTTCATATCTTGGGGGCTGGAAAATCATTTATGATGCATATCTTAGCATCGTCGAAGTTTTTATTTCCAAAACCACTTGTAGCCAATAACTTGCCTTTATTAATGGAGAGCTGGTAGTTCTGTCATTTTATAATTTAAAAAAAATGTACACTGGTATGAAAATACATCAAAAATATGGCGTGTTTTACTTTGGGTTTTATTTTTTAAATTTCTTCTTCTTGCGATTCTTTTTGCCCGCAGAAAGCGTTGCTTTTTCTATCATGATCTGTTGGTATTTTCTCTTGTTGTATCTGGAAAGAAAATGCACAAAGAACAGTGAACAGTTTAGTTTATTGTCAGTTTAGTTTCCTGTCACGTGTAACGAGGTACAGTGAGAAGCTTTTGTTGCGTGCTATACAGTCAGTGGAAAGACAATACATGATTACAATCGAGCCATTTACAGTGTATAGATACATGATAAGGGAATAACGTCTAGTGCAAGGCAAAGCCAGCAAAGTCCAATCATGGATAGTCCAAGGGTCACCACTTAGGGAGATAGTAGATCAGGACTGCTCGCTGGTTGTGGTAGGATGTGACAGAGTTGTGAATCTGTGGAATTCTCTGCCACAGACGGCAGTGGAGGCCAATTCACTGGATGTTTTCAAGAGAGTAGCTCTTAGGACTAACGGAAGCAAGGGATATGGGGAGAAAGCGGGAATGGGGTACTGATTTTGGATGATCAGCTATGATTGAAGAGCTGAATGGCCTACTCCTGCACCTATTTTCTATGTTTCTACCCTGCACTGTACATCCCCCCCCCCCCAGTTTATGCAAGGGTTACTCATGATTGTCTTGAAACCCAAATCCACAAGTTAAAATTCTTCTTTTTAACTTCGTGTTACTTTAGAAAAACAAGTCAAAGCTAATCTCGCATGTGACCGAAGTGAATATAAGTACAGTAAATCAAAACTTCATGCAGGTTCTCTCACACGTGGTGCCTGAAAAGCACAAAGGACCAAGGGCCCTGACTCTCCACTCTATCATGGAGGGAGCAGTGACTGGGAAGTAGAAAGAGATGTGGGCGGCTCCTGTAGGCTCAATCATTGACTACTTTGCCATCTCTCACATTCAAAAGGCAGTACAAATGAAATGGGAGATAGTCACAAAATACTGGAGCAGCATCTCCGGAGAAAAAGGGTGGGTGATGTTTCGGGTCGAAACGTCTGAAGAAGGGTCCCGACCCGAAACGCCACCCATCCTTTTTCTCCAGAGATGCTGCCTGACCCACTGGAGTTACTCCAGCACTTTGTATCTATCTCCAGTATAAACCACCATCTGCAGTTCCTTTCTACACAAACAAAATTGAACCCTTTGTGCAAGGTGTCAAAGGGTTATATTTCCTGAAATTATGCCCAAAACATTATTACCTTCAGTAAAGGAAAGGGGACTATTAAAAAAAGTTTCAATCTGCATAATGGCATTCTTAATTCCTGAAAAATTGAAAAATCATTCTTAAAACTGGAGTTTAATTTTAGGAACTCATTAATCTGATGAATCGCCTCTGGATGTTGTGTACATAATCCAAACCTTGACAGATAGCTGATAAGGTTCCACTAAAAAGAATGCAGATAAAGAGCACTGAATTATGTAACGTGGGTCGGCAATTAGTTAGAAGGAAACTGAGAGGAGTAAAGGTTCTCAGTGTCAGACAGCACTGAACTCATTAATCATTCAAATGTCATTTAATAGCAAGCATACATTTAGATAAAATTATTCACTATTCTTGACCTGAAAATTGAACATCAACTTTCATAACACACTGGGCTGCTATTTTAAGGAGTAACTTTAAAATAACATCCTAAGGAGTAAGGATGTTACTTCAAGTATAATTATCATTATTCCCAAAAGTGTACACTGGGGTACCGTTGACACTAAGGTGTGAGGTGCAGTATATAGAGAGCAAGTAGTTAGAGGAACACAGGCAAACTATGAGTGGACAACACAATAAAAAGTGAACTTTGATTTACAAGTCAAGAAAGATAAATTGAAATCGTTTCTTAATAGTGAATATAATCAGATGTAAATGTACACAATTTACTAAAAGTCAGTGCACAGATACAAGTGGACTTCAGAAAGGATAAAACAAAATGTTTACCTCTATCTCAAGGAATTCAGAAGGGAAATCATAAAGTCTTTGCTTCTGAGCACTGCAACCCAGCAAAGATGCACACTGACTACCGAAGGTGTATTTAAAAATTCATGAGCACGACGCAGCCATGAGGAGTTAAATTCAGGAGATTTTTGATAAGCCTGGACTAACATTCATTTGAACTTAAAAAATATGGTATAATCTAATTTTGAAATGTAATCAATTAATGGATTTAGTGCTGTATGATATTGAGAAACACTCTCCACTGAGCACGAGAGTTGAGATAGACACAAAATGCTGGAGTAACTCAGCGGAACAGGCAGCATCTCTAGATAGAAGGATTGGGTGACGTTTCAGGTCGAGACCCTTCTTCAGTCAGTCTGAAGAAGGGTCATGACCAGAAATGTCGCCCATTCCTTCTATCCAGAGATCCTGCCTATCCCGCTAAGTTACTCCAGCATTTTGTGTCTATCTTCGGTTTAAACTAGCATCTGCAGTTCCTTCCTACACGAGAGTTGGGATGTCATGTTATGATTGTACAAGGCGTTGGTGAGGTCACGGTTGGAGTACCGTGTGTATTGATGGACGTCCTGCTCTAGGAAGGATGCCATTATGCTGGAAAAGGTGCAGAGAAGGTTCAGGATGATGTTACTGGGACTGCAAGGATGGAGTTATAAGGAGAGATTGAATAGGTTAGGGCTTTTCCCCCCTGAAGAGTAGGAGCCAGAGGGGAGATCTTTACAATGCTATGGTCATTATTATGCTGCTGTCTTTTAACCATGCTGCTTTTTTAACTTTTTACTATTTATTCATAGGCTCATTATTATTTAGATTTTATTGTGGAAGTTTTTTATATGTTAGAATTTATTGATGTCTTTACTGCACGTTATTGATGTCTTACTGCACTATTACGCTGCTCAGACCCGAGTACAAATTTTGTTCATGATTCATGTGGAAGTATGGTTTTATCGAATGACAATAAATAAAATAAATAAAATGAAATGAAAATAAAATCACCAGGGGCATGGATAAGCTAAATGGTTACCGTTTTCCTAGCATAGGGGAGTCTAAAACTAGAGGCCATAGATCGAAGGCAAGAGGGGGAAGATTCAAAGGGGATCTGGGCAGCAACAGTTTCCTCACAACATGTGGTGGGTGTATGAACCGAGCTGCCAGAGGAAGAGGTTGAGGCAGGTACAACAGCAACATTTAAAAGACATTTGAACAGGTTCATTAATAGGAATGGTTTAGAGAGATACGAGTCAAATGCAGGCCAATGCGGCTAGCAGAGGCAGGCCTAATGATCAGCCTGGTCAGGTTGGGCTGCAGGTCCTGTTTCTGCGCAGCTGAACATATGGCTTTAATGATGGGAGCAATTCAGAAGTGCTGAGCATCATCTTGTCATCGTGAGCCGTGACAATTGTAAAGAATGGATCAAAGGAAGATTAAATGGAGCAGACAGAGGTCAGATGGGATCTAGCCAAAGGGCAGAAATGGCTGCTGAGACCAGATGGTTTCTCCCTGTTCCCATGTAAATAAAAGGACATACCGTCGGAATTCTGCATCGGCCAGAAGCTCCTCCACCATTGTCTGCTTCCGCTGTTTCTTTGGCACACGAGATTGATAGAAATCTGCTGGATTTTCTACAATTTCGCCAACCTATGAGCAAGTGGTTACACAATGCAGTAATCATGAGATATCTTTCCAAAAAAAACTGCTGGTGCACATATCCTTGGGTGAATTAACAATCTAAAAACATTTGAGCCAGACTGTAAAGTAGTAATACATATTAATAGTATACTTCATTTAGGGGTACCAATTCTCCAAAGTTACTCGTTCCTCAACTGTAGAGGGACAGCTTTAGTCTCTGGCATATAACATGCACCCTGTGTATTCGTGGGTAACTGAAGACTCAGTGTCCATCATGCCTTCAAATGAACCTGCAGTTCCAGTTAGATAAGGCAGAGGATTGCAGATAAGTTCTTGAAAACTACCTGCAGTTCCCCCTCTTCTACATCAACAGAAGTAGAAGCCTTAAATGTGTAGGAAGGAACTGCAGATGTTGGTTTAAATTTAAAATAGGCTCAAAATGCTGGAGTAACCCACCGGGATAGGCAGGATCTCTGGATAGAAGGAATGGGTGACATTTCGGGTCGAGACCCTTCTTCAGACTGACTGAAGAAGGGTCTCGACCCGAAACGTCACCCATTCCTTCAATTTAGTGATGCTGCCTGTTCCACTGAGTTTCTCCAGCATTTTGCGTCTATCTTAGAAGCCTTAATTGGTGATAATCGGCAGATCAGATCAATATTAGTTCTAAAACACTGTATGCAGTTATGGAGTTCCCGGTATGTCTTCTTGGGGGAGTTTACAGAGATATACTGTTTAAGAAAGAACTGCAGATGCTGGAAAAAATCGAAGGTAGACAAAAATGTTGGAGAAACTCAGCGGGTGAGGCAGCATCTATAGAGCGAAGGAATAGGTGACGTTTTGGGTCGAGACCCTTCCTCAGTCTGAAAAAGGGTCTCGACCCGAAATGTCACCTATTCCTTCGCTCCATAGATGCTGCCTCACCCGCTGAGTTTATCCAGCATTCTTGTCTACCTACCGAGATGGACTATTACATTGATGTCAGCTCTTGGTAACCTGCTAACTAGCTTGCTCCAAGATGTTATTGCCAGCAGCATACTGAGGCTGCTGCAGGGACATTAACGGATGCTGTGCACTGTACAATAAACTCTGTTACATGGTATGACCCAAACAATAGAAATAATTTTTTAAAATATTAATACTGCACTGCTCATTTACCGTGACCATACCTGGAAATACTTAGGGAAACCATCTCTGTCATTCTTCTTGTAGAAGCGTTTGGGGTCCATGGCACCCCTCATTTTTAAGACCCGCAGATCATTTTTCAACTCGTCTGTTAAATCAGGAGCTTTCATGTTGTACCAGCTGTCCCCTGCAGTCTTTGCACGCTCTATCTAAACATGTAAGAATTCCAAAAAATCAATAGGATGCCATTAAAGAGCACAATGATCCAAACAAACTAATGTGTTTTAATTGATTTAAACTGATTTTGAAATTCAATGCATTTCTCTGAACTGACAGAGTTTTCCAAGCAGTAGCTACATGGAGATCAGAATCTTTGGCCTCGCTACTTACTTTGCGTTTCTTTTTCATTTGGCGTTCAGACACGTTTATGGTCGGAACACAATATCGTTTTTCAAATTCTGGTGTCAGGATGCTATTTCGTAATAGCTAAAGAACAGAAAGGACAAATTACAAAAATGTTCTTGCAGGAACTGCCATCACTTACACAAATACCACACTGCAACAAGGTGCATCATTTAGCATCCTTAACAAAGCAAATCATGTCAAGTCATTGAAACATATACATAGATACATAGAAAATAGGTGCACGAGTAGGCCATTCGGCCCTTCGAGCCTGCACCGCCATTCAATATGATCATGGCTGATCATCCAACTCAGTATCCCATACCTGCCTTCTCTCCATACCCCCTGATCCCTTTATCCACAAGGGCCACATCTAACTCCCTCTTAAATATAGCCAATGAACTGGCCTCAACTACCCTCTGTGGCAGAGAGTTCCAGAGATTCACCACTCTCTGTGTGAAAAATGTTTTTCTCATCTCGGTCTTAAAGGATTTCCCCCTTATCCTTAAGCTGTGACCCCTTGTCCTGGACTTCCCCAACATCGGGAACAATCTTCCTGCATCTAGCCTGTCCAACCCCTTAAGAATTTTGTAAGTTTCTATAAGATCCCCCCTCAATCTCCTAAATTCTAGCGAGTATGTCGAGTCTATCCAGTCTTTCTTCATTTGAAAGTCCTGACATCCCAGGAATCAGTCTGGTGAACCTTCTCTGCACTCCCTCTATGGCAATAATGTCCTTCCTCAGATTTGGAAGGGCAATATAAGATTGTTAAGGGCTTGGACACGCTAGAGGCAGGAAACATGTTCCCGATGTTGGGGGAGTCCAGAACCAGGGGCCACAGTTTAAGAATAAGGAGTAAGCCATTTGGAACAGAGACGAGGAAACACTTTTTCTCACAGAGAGTGGTGAGTCTGTGGAATTCTCTGCCTCAGAGGGCAGTGGAGGCAGGTTCTCTGGATGCTTTCAAGAGAGAGCTAGATAGGGCTCTTACAAATAGCGGAGTCAGGGGATATGGGGAGAAGGCAGGAACGGGATACTGATTGAGGATGATCAGCCATGATCACATTGAATGGCGGTGCTGGCTCGAAGGGCCAAATGGTCTACTCCTGCACCTATTGTCTATTGTCATTTAACAAATAAAATACATTAAAACATTTTTAGAATGGATGCTAAAAGTTTGGTCAATGGAGGGCCGAAGAAGATTCAGAAAGTGTGTCAGAAAGATAGAAAAGGAAAGAAGCCCGGAGGAGGAAATTATAAGGAGCAGCTGAAAGTATGACTGCCAAGTGCAATGTTTAAACTTGGAAAGATCCAGAGGTTGTCGGATGAGATTACAGTGGCAAGACCACGAGCGATATTTAATAATAGGAAATCAAGGCCTTGACCAGAAGCCAACATGGGTCACCAAGCACAAGGGCACCTGATGCAAATTCGAGAGGCAGTGGAGGTTCTGATGACATCAGATCTATGAAGGAAGCCTTTGCCAGGATTTAAGTGAACAAGTCTGGGGAAACAGGAAGCAGACAGAAGGCTGGAGTTAAGGAATTTTACACAGGTACAACTAAACCATTGGTTAGGTGGCAGCTGGAGTAACGCGTGCAGTTCAAGATGCCACAACTGTGGGCAGGACATGATTGCACTGGAGAGTATAGAGGAGAATCACTAGCACGTTGCCTGGAATGGAGCGTTTCAGTTCGGATGAGAGATTTGATTTACTTGGAAAAGAGGAGTTTAAAGGGGGACCTGATTGAGGTATACGAGCAATAGAGCAGATAATACAGCACATTTCCTCAAAGCAGAGGTATCTGAAAGCAGAAGGCATGCGGTTTAGGGGTTCTGAGGAAATTATTTGTTGTGTAGTTGAAAGTGCCGATTCGGGACCTCCAAGCCGCGGAGCGTGTTCGACCTTCCCGACGTCGGAGTTTCAATCATCCCGACGAGAGTGCCTGTACATCGGGCCGTCCGTAGCGGCGACTACGGAGGGTTCATGGCCCCGACCACGGGTGAACCACGGTTGAAGAATGCTGTGGTGGATGTTTGTGTTAAATTTTATTGTGGATTGTGTGTTCTTTTTAAGTGTTTCGCTGCTGGCAAATTCATTTCACTGCACCTTCGCGTGCATGTGACAAATAGAATTGACTTTGAATCTAGAACACTCTCTCTGAGAGGTTGGCTCCAGTTTAAAGTCTGACACGGCAGAAGTAAATAATCACATGCCCAACATAGAGATAATGTATCGCCAATCGTGGGTTGGCAGGAAAACCTGAAAGACGGAAAAAGAAAAGAGTGCTGGAATTACCCCACAGGCCAGGCAATATATGAGAAATATGAAACCCAGGTAACATTTCAGGTTATTGACTCTTCATATGATTCCAGTTAAGTTAGAAAACAAGTATGTTTTCAGTTGCAGAGAAAGGGGAAATACAAACAAAATATCTATGATAAGGTGGAGACCAAGAGAAAAAGTGTTCCTTAGGTGTTGGTGCCACCCAGGAAAGGTTGGCGAAGGCTTGCAGATGATCACAATGGAGATGAACAAGGGCAGGAGAGACAAAAAGATGCACAGTGCCAGAACTGCAAAGTATTGCAGTGGCTGGAAATCTGAAATTAAAGAGAATTCTCGAAAAAGCCACTTGGTCAGGCAGCATCTGTAAAGGCAGAACAATTGAACCAATGTGACACATTGATAATCTTTATCAGATCAGGTGACAACTTGGGTAAACTAGTTATCGTTAATTGTTGAATTCCTATCTCTGTAGAATGCTGCATAACCTGCTGTCAACATAAAGATCTCCATTTCCCCTGTCAGTTTGCATTCATATCAGTCTCTATGGCCTAAACTCTACACAGCCATTCTCTTTGTTCTCTTCATCCTCCCTCATCTCTTCAAATGAAAGCACTTATATTGCAAGATTATCAATCTGAACATTTCTCATCATCGACGGCACCACTGTCTTCCCATCTCCCAAGGCCCGCAACCTTGGCGTGATCTTTGATTCCACCCTCTCCCTTGAGCCTCACATCCGCCATGTCATTAAAACCTCCTTCTTTCATCTCCGCAACATCGCCAAACTCAGACCCTCTCTCACACCTCCCGCTGCTGAAAGACTCATCCATGCCTTCATCTCCTCCCGACTGGACTATTGCAACTCACTTCTCCTTGGCATCAGCTCCACCTACATCAACCGACTCCAACTGGTCCAGAACGCAGCCGCCCGACTCATCACCCACACCAAATCCTGGCATCACATCACTCCAGTCCTCAAACAACTCCACTGGCTTCCCATCTCCCACCGGATCCCTACAAAATCCTGATCCTCACCTACAAAGCCCTCCACCATCTGGCCCCCCCATATCTCACTGACCTCCTCTCCCCCTACCAACCCTCACGGTCCCTCAGATCCACATCAGCCAGTCTCCTCTCCATCCACAAGTCCAACCTCCGCAGTTTTGGGGACAGAGCCTTCTCCAGGGCAGCTCCCAGGCTCTGGAACTCCCTCCCCCAACTGATCCGCAATTCCGTGTCCCTCACCATCTTCCAGTCCCGCCTCAAGACCCATCTCTTCACCTCTGCCTATCCTTAGCCCCACGTCCCCTTCCATATAACCATATAACATATAACCATATAACAATTACAGCACGGAAACAGGCCATCTCGACCCCTCTAGTCCGTGCCGAACACATAATCTCCCCTAGTCCCATATACCTGCGCTCAGACCATAACCCTCCATTCCTTTCCCATCCATATAACTATCCAATTTATTTTTAAATGATAAAAACGAACCTGCCTACACCACCTTCACTGGAAGCTCATTCCACACAGCTACCTCTCTGAGTAAAGAAGTTCCCCCTCATGTTACCCCTAAACTTCAGTCCCTTAATTCTCAAGTCATGTCCCCTTGTTTGAATCTTCCCTACTCTCAGTGGGAAAAGCTTTTCCACGTCAACTCTGTCTATCCCTCTCATCATTTTAAAAACCTCTATCAAGTCCCCCCTTAACCTTCTGCGCTCCAAAGAATAAAGCCCTAACTTGTTCAACCTTTCTCTGTAACTTAGTTGCTGAAACCCAGGCAACATTCTTGTAAATCTCCTCTGTACTCTCTCTATTTTGTTGACATCCTTCCTATAATTAGGCGACCAAAATTGTACACCATACTCCAGAATTGGCCTCACCAATGCCTTGTACAATTTTAACATTACATCCCAACTTCTATACTCAATGCTCTGATTTATAAAGGCCAGCACACCAAAAGCTTTCTTTACCACCCTATCTACATGAGATTCCACTTTCAGGGAACTGTGCACAGTTATTCCCAGATCCCTCTGTTCACCTACATTCTTCAATTCCCTACCATTTACCATGTACGTCCTATTTTGATTTGTCCTGCCAAGATGTAGCACCTCACACTTATCAGCATTAAACTCCATCTGCCATCTCTCAGCCCACTCTTCCAACTGGCATAAATCTCTCTGTAAACTTTGAAACTCTACTTCATTACCCGCAACCCCACCTATCTTAGTATCATCTGCATACTTACTAATCCAATTTACCACACCATCGTCCAGATCATTGATGTACATGACAAACAACAGTGGACCCAACACAGATCCCTGTGGCACCACACTCGTCACTGGCCTCCAACCTGACAAACAACCATCCACCATTACTCTCTGGCATCTCCCATTCAGCCACTGTTGAATCCATCTTGCTACTCCACCATTAATACCCAACCATTGAACCTTCTTAACCAACCTTCCATGAGGAACCTTGTCAAAGGCCTTACTGAAGTCCATATACACAACATCCACTGCTTTACCCTCATCAATTTCCCGAGTAACATCTTCAAAAAATTCAAGAAGATTAGTTAAACATGACCTTCCAGGCACAAATCCATGTTGACTGTTCCTAATCAGACCCTGTTTATCCAGATGCTTATATATATTATCTCTAAGTATTCTTTCCATTAATTTGCCCACCACTGACGTCAAACTAACAGGTCTATAATTGCTAGGTTTACTCTTAGACCCCTTTTTAAACAATGGAACAACATGCGCAGTACGCCAATCCTCCGGCACTATTCCCGTTTCTAATGACATTTGAAATATTTCTGCCATAGCCCCTGCTATTTCTACACTAACTTCCCTCAATGTCCTAGGGAATATCCTGTCCGGACCTGGAGACTTATCCACTTTTATATTTCTCAAAAGTGTCAGTACTTCCTCTTCTTTGATCCTCTTAGTTTCCATAGCTACTCTACTTGTTTCCCTTACCTCACATAATTCAATATCCTTCTCCTTCGTGAATACCGAAGAAAAGAAACTGTTCAATATCTCCCCCATCTCTTTTGGCTCTGCAGATAGTTGGCCACTCTGACTCTCTAATGGACCAATTTTATCCCTCGTTATCCTTTTGCTATTAATATAGCGGTAGAAACCCTTCGGATTTACTTTTACCTTACTTGCCAAAGCAACCTCATATCTTCTTTTAGCTTTTCTAATTTCTTTCTTAAGATTCTTTTTACATTCTTTATACTCCTCAAGCACCTCATTTACTCCATGCTGCCTATAACTCTTGTAGATCTCCCTCTTTTTCCGAACCAAGTGTCCAATTTCCCTTGAAAACCATGGCTCTTTACAATTTTTACGATTTCCTTTCAACCGAACAGGGACATAAAGATTCTGTACTCTTAAAATTTCACCTTTAAATGTACTCCATTTCTCTTCCACATCTTTCCCATAAAACAAACTGTCCCAATTTACTCCTTTTAAATCCTTTCGCATCTCCTCAAAGTTAGCCTTTCTCCAATCAAAAATCTCAACCCTAGGTCCAGTTTTGTCCCTCTCCATAATTATATTGAAACTAATGGTATTGTGATCACTGGACCCGAACTGTTCCCCAACGCATACCTCTGCCACCTGACCCATCTCATTTCCTAACAGGAGGTCCAGTACCGCCCCTTCTCTAGTAGGTACTTCTATGTATTGTTGCAAAAAACTATCCTGCACACATTTTACAAACTCCAACCCATCCAGCCCATTTACAGAATGTGTTTCCCAGTCTATGTGTGGAAAATTGAAATCTCCCACAATCACTACCTTGTGCTTACTACTAATATCTGCAATCTCCTTACATATTTGCTCTTCCAATTCTCGCTCCACATTTGGCGGTCTATAATACACCCCTATAAGTGTTGCTACCCCTTTCCCATTTCTCAGTTCCACCCAAATAGCCTCCCTAGACGAGCCCTCTAATCTATCCTGCCAAAGCACTGCTGTAATATCTTCCCTGATAAGCAATGCAACACCTCCACCTCTTGCCCCTCCAATTCTATCACACCTGAAGCAACGAAATCCTGGAATATTTAGTTTCCAATCACAGCCCTCCTGCAACCATGTTTCACTGATCGCCACAACATCATACTTCCAGGTGTCAATCCAGGCTCTAAGTTCATCCACTTTTCTTACAATGCTCCTAGCATTAAAATATACACATTTAAGAAACCCACCCTCTCTTATTCTCTGATTATTTTCTTTTTCTTCTCTCTCCCCTACATTTTGGGTCAGAGTGCTACCATTCTCTGCCCCCTGCTTCACACACTGACTGCTAGCTTTCCCAATTTGAGTTCCCTTTTCATCTGTGCATTAATTGCCTCATATTGTGTGTTGAATTGTATTCTGTCTTTACTTTGTGTACTAATCATGTCTCTACTATTTATTTCATTCCCCTTACATGTTTTTCCTCTACCTGCTAAATTTTTGTAAGGATTCCTTGAGACTCTTGAAAGGTGCCCATAAATAAAATTTATTATTATTATTATTATTTCCTCTCTCCGCAGATGCCATCTGCCTGTTTTTATTTTACATTTCCAATACCTGCAGTGCTTTTCACTGAACTTGAATGCGGGTCAAAAAGTCAAAATGTAGCAAATGCAACTCACCTCATCTTCTTTTTTTTGATCCTTAATTGTTTGTACTGCTTTTGAATTGGCACCCTGTTTGTCCGCATCAAAAGTTATGTAAAGGCCACCCAGTTCCTTGAGATTTAGCCCTGTATCAATACTGCTTGAGGAGTTTATGCTGCAACATATAAACAAGGTTCCATTAATAAACATGGCCAAAGTGCCTCAACACAACTTAAATGTGAACTTTAAACATTCAAAATGGGAACCAGATTTTAAGACATGTGTTAATGTTGGAAGGCTATGTTAGTTTGTATGTAAACCTCTATTAGTTTGCATCTTAAACTGAAAAGCAGTGAGCATTAATTTGTCCCCGCTCATCAATGCTCTGCCTGCATTGAATGAATATCATGAGTCTTTCCAACAGCACTGAATGTGTTAGGCACTTGCTGGTGTGAACAAGAATGGGAAATGTGATCCCTGATCAATACTTGCAAGCCCACTGTGAAACAGTAATGTTAACTGGTGAAATAAATGCCAAATGTAGTACTGCTGCTGTTCTTATGTAGCCGATGTCAGCTGGCTTATTTGGCCAGAAATTAAACAGAATCGTTATTTTAGTTTGAACCAAATATTATTTTGTTCAGATGAACAGATCTATTCTAGGTTTCGGCTGAATGGATATTTATTGTTTGAATTTTACTTTCAATACCCAAGTGTAAAGATTGAAAATTATTTTTAATGATATTCCTTCAAAGTACGATAAAACATGGCACAGACGGAGGGCAGCGGTAGAGTTGCGGTCTTTCAGCGCCAGAGACCCAGGTTCAATCCTGACCACGAGTGCTGTCTGTATGAAGTTTATACGTTCCATTTGTGAACCCATGGGCTTCCTTTGGGTGCTCCGGTTTCCTCTCACACTCCAAAGACATACAGGTTTGTAGGTTAATAGGCTTCATTAAAATTGTAAATTGTCCCTATTGTGTATTAGAATCCTTTCCCGGAGACGTGCCCGGGGCTTCAGCAGCGGGCGCTGCGTGGACTCTCGATGTGGAGCGGGTGAGCCCTCGCTGGAGGGGAGCGCTCCGTTTCGCTGCCCCGGGGCTGCCGGCAGCCTGAAGTCGCAGCCTGAAGCCGCGGTCTGCAGAGCTCCAGCTGGTGCGGCGTCTACAGCCGGGATCCCTCGTGGGGGACCCGGGGGAAGAAGAAGCCATCACTGCCGGCCCGCGGCCGACTTCTACCGCGGGTGCGGCATGGACTTACCATCACCCCTGGAGGGGAGCTTCGACCGCCGGCCCTGCAGTCTACGGTGCTTCTGGCCGCGGCGGGGACTTTAAATCTCGACCGCCGGCCTGCGGCCTACAACAATCTAAAGCCGCGGTCTCCGGTGAGGAAGAGCCGATCCTGGACTGACTGGACTCTGGTCCTGTACACGGGGGGGAAATGGAGGAGGACTGGCCAAATTTGTGCCTTCCACCACAGTGATGAATGCTGTGGTGGATGTTTGTGTTACAGGTTTATTGTGTGTTCTTTATTATTGTACTGCTGCTGACAACCCAAATTTCCACCAACCCTGGTTGTGTGGCAATAAATTATATCTATCTAAATTATATCTATCTATCTTATATCTAGGTAATTGTGCTTGGACTGGGGTGATCGCTGGTCGGTGCGGACTTGGTGGGCTGAAGGGCCTGTTTCCATGCTATATTCCATGCAGCTGTTCCAAAGTCCCAAGTCATTCCAACAAAACAGACCAGCTAACAAGAAACATTGGTATAAACGGGATACATTTTGTTAGGATTTTGTGTACGGTAGTGCAAAGGGTTATGTAGGTGTGGATATGGGACGATGACCATGGTACAGAGAGATTTGCTTTAAAGGCAGTGTGGCTCACTTCACATATAGTTGTCCAAATGTTATTTACCTAGATTGGAATTACTCTGCTTGTTAGCTGAATAACTCCTCCAGGCTGCCAAGATCAGAAAAATAAGCCCCATGATATTCCTGGACTCTATTGTCTATGCATCTTAAAAATAGATCTTCTGCTGTGATTTATTAGCATGCAATGATAGGTGTCCATTGCATTCTCATTTAGTGCTTTTTTGTTGGCCAAGAGTCACTCTAGCCAACAAAAGTCGGTGATTCTGTAGAAAGCACTCCCTCGTCACTCTGCCTTTCGCAAATACACTTTGCAACGGGGATGCCAGAAATGAGATGGAGAACAGATGCTTGTGTTCTGCTGATGGACTCAACACTGCGTCAGCAGTAGTTAGTACAGATGTCAGAGGTTTGTGGAGAAAGCAGGAGGATATGGTTAGGAGGGAGAGATAGATCTGCCATGATTGAATGGCAGAGTACGACTTGATGGGCCGAACGGCCTAATTCTACTCCTATCACTTATGACCTTATGAGCACTGGGAAAGAATATAGCAAGTAGGGGTATTAGGTAGATTTGAACACAATCCAATCTGCAATCTATTTAACAACTGCCAATAACGTTGCCTATTTCCTTCGCTCCATAGATGCTGCCGCACCCGCTGAGTTTCTCCAGCATTTTTATTTGCCAATATAATTTGCTGCTTTACAAGTGTAATGCATGTTTTCAAACCTATTCCATACTTACAGTTTAGATTTGGTTTTCAAAATGTCATCTTCATCATTCTCATTTTCATCTTCATCAATAAAATCATCTTCTTCCTCTTTGTCCGATTTTTCGTCTCCGTCCCCAGATTCTGCTCCACTTTCCTCACTTGAGTCCAAGTAAAATTTTCTATCTTGATCTAGTCCAGGTTGTGTGTCAATGACAAACATGTTGGTGTCATTTGCTGCAGGACTGGCCGTTGTTACAGGGGGAGTAGTGGAGGCTCCAGGTATAACATTCTCGCTGGATTCCACCAGCACCACATCACTACTGCCATCACTCAGAGTATCTTTGTCTTCATCACTGCTAAGCAGTAAATCTATAACAGCTGGAGTCCCACTTTGGGTCTTGCTCTCTAAATCGCCTCCTTTATTATCGTGATTATTTGCCTTTTGAGCTTCAGTCAACTTTTCCTTTTCAATGTCTGCATTATTTTCTACGTCAGAGCACTTTGAGTCAGCCAATTCCAATTGATCACCGAGTACCTCTGACTGGACTGGGCTGGGCTGCGATTCAGTCTGCACAATTTGTTTCTCATCATTTTCAATACAAATTGTATACGTTTCTAATTCGGTTAAATTTTTCTTTTCGGGCTCCGCCTGGGAGAGTTGTATAACAATGTTCTCTGAACACTTTAATGGGGGTGTTGCTGGCTGCACAATACTGGGCTGCGATTCAGCCTGAACAAGATGCTTCTCTTTATCCCCCTCCTTATCCCTGCGTTGAGATTCAGTCGGGCTTATTGCGTTAGCTTCAAGCCTGCTACTTCTAGTCCTCCTTTGACTGACGGGCGATCTTGTTCTCGGTTCGGCCTCCTTAAAAAAAAGACATGGATTCATTTTTGATTTTTCACTCGAGATGGAACATGAATAATTCTGGGTAGGCTTTAAAATATCAAACTTCACTCCTTTTTCTTGAATTTATTGTCAACATTAACATTTTTTGTATCTCACAAGTAACACAATTTTTGGTGCTTTTTTTGCTGCAGCTTGCACAGCCAGCTCTTTCGGACTGAAACTGTTACTTTTACTTTGAGAGAGCCAGGTAAAATAACGATCTTTATTTGTTTAGAAAATTTATAAACTAATAATAGGTTGCTCCCTTCAGAACTAACAGAACATTAAACCACCGATCTCTGTAATTAGCAAGCTTTTGTCTGGCAATATATCCTACCCAGATAACAAATAAGGGAGTAAGAAAAATATAAACTACTGAACTATTTGCCTATTGTCAGCTACAGCCCATGATGAAGGATACTTTAATAGAATACTGTGAAAATAAATAATATGACTGAGCAAAATCAGCAAGGATTTCTGAAAGGAAAATGTTATTTGACTAATCTATTGGACTTCTTTGAGGAGATGACTTCTAGTATTAATAAGGAGGAACCAGTGCTTTTGGAGTATCTGGATAAAGCCCTAAAACAAGAGGTTTGTCAACTGGGTTAGAGCACAACATTGGAGGGTGATGGGGATGGGGGGAGGTGAGGGTGGGAAATATACTAACTGGGAACTGATGCAGAAAACAAAGAATCAGATCATTCTCAGTATGCATGGATTGGTGTTTAGGCCCCAGCTATTAACAATCTACATCAACGATTTGGCTCAAGGTATCAAATGACAAATGCCAAATCTGACGTGATGCGGACAGACTGGAACCCATCCAGTAGGCCCAACTCGTCCCCACAGGACTCCCAGGAGGCCGTGGTGGCAGACGCCTCCCGGAAGGCCGTGGAGAAGCCGGGAGGTGAAGCCTGCCAGGGCCAATGGAGCCTCGACAGCTGCAGCGGTAGAACCTCGGCTGTGGTGGCGGTGCTGGATGTGGCAGTGGGGCCTCAACGGTGGGGCCTCGTGGCCTATGAAGCCTCGCAGTGGCAGTGAGGCTCCGCAGGTCGACCCGTGGTCGATGAGGGCATGGGTGAATCACCGTGGGGTGGGGTGGGGGGAGAACAAAGGGGGAACTGCCGCAGGGGGACCGCTGTGAGGGAGGGGGAGAACAATGGAGGACCCGGAGCGGGGGAGAACCAAAGGAAGAGCCGGCGGGGGTACTTTGTAACTCTGTCAGTGCCGTTGTTAATGGCGACTACTTATTCATATTGAATGGCGGTGCCGGCTCGAAGGGCCGAATGGCCTACTCCCGCACCTATTTTCTATGTTTCTACTTGTATACATTGGGCATGCAAGCAAATAATTTCACTGTGCCTTGTCACATGTGACAATAAAGTCTTCCACTCCATTCCAAATTTCCATATTTGCTGACAATAAAAAAACTAGGTGGGCTGGTGAATGGGGAGGAAGATGCAAAGGGGCTTCATGGATATTGGTACATTATTGTCACGTACCGTGATACAGGGGATATCTATAAGCGGAGTGAAAAGGTAAGATGATGCCAAATGCAATATAATGTACGCAGATATGAAGTTATCTCATTTGGTGCATAAAACAAAAACAGTATTTTGTTTAAATGAAAGGATCTGGGATATTTGAATGTTCAATGAAAACTCTGTCTTTCTATACAAGTCTCTGAAAACTAACATAGATGTGAATAATTGATTAGCAAGTTAAACAGCATGTTGGCCTTCATTCCAATACGATTGGAGTACATTGAATAAGGATATTGTATATAAATATACAGGGCTTTGGTGCAACTGCTTCCAGACTACTGTGCAGAGTTTTGATTTCTTAATTGAAGAAAGGATGTGAAAAAGTTACCCCTCAGGTTCCAATTAAACCTTTCCCTCCTCACCTTAAACCTATGTCCTTTGGTTCTCGATATCCCTACTCTAGGCAAGCGACTCTGTGCGTCTACCTGATCTATTCCTCTCATAATTTTGTACACCTCTAATAAGATCACCCCTCATCCTCCTGCGCTCCAAGGAATATAGAGTCCTACCCTGTTCAACCTCTCCCTATAGCTCAGGCCCACGAGTCCTGGCAACATCCTCGTAAATCTTCTCTGCACCCTTTCCAGCTTGACAACATCTTTCCTATTACAAAGTGCGCAAAACTGAACACAATACTCTAAATGAGGCCTGCCATACTTCTTATATAACTGCACATGAGCTCCCAACTTTATACTCAATGCTCTAACTGATGAAGGCCAATGTGCCAAACCCCTTTAGACCACCCTATCTACTTGTGATGCCACTTTCAACAAACTATGTACCCGCACTCCTAGATCACGCAGGTCCACAACATTACCAAGTGCCTTACCGTTCACTGTGTAGGTTCTGCCCGTGTTGGACTTCCCAAACTGCAACACCTCACATTTCTCTGTGTTAAATTCAATCAACTATTCCTCAGCCCATCTGCCCAACCGAGCAAGAAACTGCTGCAATTTTTGACACCCATTTTTGCTATCTACAATACCACCCACTGACAATGAACTAAACTAAAGTGCTGGGCACACGGTTGGTGCCGGACGTGGCCTCCACTCACCGGCCTGACCGCCCACCGCCTCTGGCACTAGGAGGCTACGGATGCCAATAAGATCAACAAATTCATCAGGAAGGCTGGCTCCAGTACTGGGGGCAGAGTTGGATTCATGCGAGGTGGTCTTGGGGGGGAAGATGCCCCTCAAACTGCAGAGCATCCTGGACAATACAGCTCACCCCCTCCATGACACACTGGTCAATCTGAGGAGTACCTTCAGCAACAGACTGGTTCCACCAAAATGCAGCACAGAACACCCACAGGAGATCCTTCATCCCTGTGGCTATCAAACTGTACAACTCCTCTCCCTTCTGTGGTGTGGTGGGGTGCAAAGATCCTATAGCTCGCTATAGGATCTTTGGTGGGGTGGAATTCCCTGCCTCAGAGGGCGGTGGAGGCAGGTTCTCTGGATGCTTTCAAGAGAGAGCTAGATAGGGCTCTTAAAAATAGCGAAGTCAGGGGATATGGGGAGAAGGCAGGAACGGGGTACTGATTGTGGATGATCAGCCATGATCACATTGAATGATGATGCTGGCTCGAAGGGCCAAATGGCCTACTCCTGCACCTATTGACTGAGACTTGCACCTTCCGAAGAGTCCACTATACTGAAAGTTGGACAATTTTATACTGGGCATTGTTTTTTACATTTATCAAGCCAATTAACCTACAATTGCATAATTGTACAGACTGACTCCTCCTCCAATCTTTGCACATCCCTGGGGAAGTCCAGAACAAGGGGTCACAATTTAAGGATAAGGGGAAATCTTTTAGGACCGAGATGAGGAAAACCTTTTTCACACAGAGAGTGGTGAATCTCTGGAATTCTCTCCCGCAGAAGGTAGTTGAGGCCAGTTCATTGGCTATATTTAAGAGGGAGTTAGATGTGGCCCTTGTGGCTAAAGGGATCAGGGAGAGAAGGCAGGTACAGGATCCTGAGTTGGATGATCAGCCATGATCATATTGAATGGCGGTGCAGGCTCGAAGGGCCGAATGGCCTACTCCTGCACCTATTTTCTATGTTTCTATCCCCAATCCTTTCCACTCGTCACTTTAATTTCATGTTTCATGTGTTTTTTATAATATGACTGTTAGCTGATAATGTCCCTCGTGGGATGAGGAAAGTTCTATCGCATCGCCCTCAGTCAGGGCCAGAGATCTAGTATCTTTGGTCAGGGCCACGCGTGGCCGCCCCGCACCGGCCCTGCCCCGTCCCGCACTGCCCGCCCGCCCGGGGAAGCGGCGCCAGGCCCCGGGGCCCAGGCCTCTCCTCACCTCTCCTACCTCGGCCGCCAGGGCCCGCCGGCTGCTCCGTGTCTGCACCATCCCGCCTGCTGGCCCAGCCCAGCCCAGCCACCCCGCGTCACACCGCCACCTCCCTTCCCCCAGACACTTCCGCCCGGTGTCGCCGCCAAACGGAGCCGACCGCTTGTCACTGACTGTGCATCAAAGATACTCCTCTATAATCTTTGCTGTGCATCGCCGGACCAGCCGCGCCGAGGCAGCGTTAATGTTACCAAATGCATGTGTAGGAAGGAACTGCAGATGCTGGTTTGCACCGAAGATGCTGCAGTCAAAATGCTGCAGTAACTCAGGCGGCGTCTGTGGAGAGAAGCAATGGGCAACGTCTCGGGTCGATACCCTTCTATCTATGCCTCCTTCTCACCTTCCCCTCAGCTAACAATTACCCATTCCACATTTCCTCATTGTCTGCTTCGTTTTCCCACCTTATCCTTCCTTCCATTTCTCTAGACACCCTCTCCTCTGAAGAAGGGTCTCGACCCGAATCTCACCCATTGCTTCTCTCCAGAGATGCTGCTGCCTGTCCCGCTGAGTTACTCCAGCATTTTGTGTCTATTTTCGCAGTGCGGGTTAACTGTGGCGTAGGCATTCAGTATTTATTCTACTTATACAGTATACATTCATGCATGTCTACTTAACTTTAGTTCCCAATGACATTACGTTGTTGCCAACCTTCACATTTACCATTGTACCCGCATCCTGAGGACTCAGCGCCCTGAACCGAGTGTTGCCTTGTTTCATCCTCTGCAGGTATGACGCAGTCTGTACTCATTTAATACTGATTTTTTTGTTGTTGCTTAATTTTCTTGAATTGGTGCAAAATGCGCAGTCTAACATAATGAGTAGGCATTCCTTCTCACCAGAGATGCTGCCTGTCCCGCTGAGTTATTCCAGCATTTTGTGTCCATCTCACATAATGAGATACATTAGCCATAAATGCAGGCGATTTTTCTCAAACAAGGATGAACTGGGAGGGGTCAGTACATGATAGCCAGCCCTTGTTGTAGGCGTGGGAAGGAACTGCAGATGCTGGTTTGCACCGAAGATAGACACAAAATGCTGGAGTAACTCAGCGGGACTGAAGTCTGAAGAAGGGTCTCGACCCGAAACATCACTCGTTCCTTGTACGACTTCATTGGAGACACAGACGCTGGAATCTCGAACAAAACAAATCTTTCATGTACACTTTCAATTTGTCCCTTAAAGGTTTTATTTGCTACAAGGGTGGAAATCATTTAGCAAACCTTAAGCACAGGTCCATGAAAACCAATGACATTTAAGTATTTGGCAAAACACAAAATGCTGGAGGAACTCAGCGGTCAGACGGCATCCGTGGGGAAAATAGACAGTCGAGATTTCGGATCAGGACTTTTCATTTGCTGGGAGGTTGATGCCATTTCGCAATGCATCTGACAATTTCTAAATTGGAGCACGGCGAATTTTGAAGGGTCGTTTGCAGGCAACGGACGTATGGCAAGTCGTGGGGTAGGGGTGCTTTTAGAAGTGAGATAGCAAGTCATAGGGCAAGGGTAAGGAACCCTGATGACTCAAGATGTTGAGGTTCTGCTTAGACGAAATGAGACACGAGTAGGCTACAGGAAGTTGGGATCAAGTGAATCCCTGGAGGAATATGGGGAATGCAGGATAATACTTGGGGAAATCATGAGGACGAAAAGAAGGAATGCCATAGCTATGGCGGCGAAGATATCCACACAGGATGTTCAAAAAGGAACTGCAGATGCTGGAAGATCGAAGGTACACAAAATTGCTGGGGAAACTCAGCGGGTGCAGCAGCATCTATGGAGCGAAGGAAATAGGCGACGTTTCGGGCAAAAACCCTTCTTCAGACTGATGTTGCGTATATGGAACAAGCTGCCAGATATTTGCTAAATAGCAACCTGTACATATTTGAACATTCTTCGTCCTCAACTTACCTTTGCTTCTTCTTATCAGCTATTTATTATGTGTGTAGTCTCTTTAAGAACGTAACTGTAAAAAGCTCACGCCGATAGCATCAATCCTGGAACTCGTGACTACTTGGCAAATGGAAAATGACCCGATTGATTTAATTCTAATCTCTGCTAATATTACTCAACTCCACAAGCCCTTTAGTCATGGAGTGATACAGCGTGGAAACAGGCTCTTCGGCCCAAATTGCCCACCCCAACCAATATGTCCCACCTGCCTGCAATTGTTCCAGATCTCTCCAAACCTGTCCTATTCACATACCTTTGACTGCTTCTTAAACGTTGGGATAGTCCCAGCCTCAACTACCTCCTCTGACAGCTTGTTCCATACACTAACCACCCTTTGTGTTAAAAAGTTATCCCCTAAGATTCCTATTAAATCTTTCCCCCTCTACCTTAAGCTTATGTTCTCTGGTCCTCGATTCACCTACTCTGGTCAAGAGATTTTGTGCGACCCGATCTATTCCTCTCATCAGTGATAGCAGTACAATTAGGCCATTTGGCCCATCAAGTCTACTCCACCATTCAATTATGCCTGATTTTTCTCTCCCTCCTATCCCCATTCTTCTGCCTTCTCCCCATAACCTCTAACATCTGCACTAATCAAGAATCTATCTCTGCCTTAAAAATATCCACTGACTAGGCCGCCACAGCCTTGCGGCAAAGAATTCCATAGATTTACCACCGTCTAAAGACATTTCTTATCTCCTTCCTAAAAGAACTTCCTTTAATTTTGAGGCTATGATCTCTAGTCTTAGACTCTCCCACTAGTGGAAACATCCTCTCCACATCCACTCTATCTACGCCTTTTACTATTCTGTATTTCAATAAGGTCCCCGTCATTCTTCTAAACTCCAGCGAGTACAGGCCCAGTTCATGATTTTATACACCTCTATAAAATCACCCTTCATCCTCCTGCGCTCCAAGAAAGTCCCAGCCAACTCAACTTCTCCCCAAAACTCAGAGTCCTGGCAACGTTCTCGTAAATCTTTTACTGTAATCTTATGTACTTTATCATGAAATTCTTTCAAATTCCAATTACGACAACCCGTGGAACCTTTTTTATCTAGCTTCCTATTTGCAGCCTCAAAAGAATAAATAAAGCTATTTCCCTTTCACAAACCCATGTTGACTGCCTAATTGCATATAATCTAAGTGCTCAGTCATTTCCTCAATGACATTCATTACCTTCTAATCTCAAGAGTGCAGGCCTTGGCTTTTCTAATAAATATTAGGCTGAGCGATCATGAATAGTGATAATATGAATAGTAATAACGTCAGGGGAAATTCAAGGTCATAACCAATGCTTGCAATCATCTCAGCAGCCATTTTTTCTAGAACATCAGTTTGCAAGCAATCAGGTTCATCAGCCCTTGGTGTGCTTAGATTTTCTTTCCCTCATGATAATCCTGTTCTTTTGCTGCTTGGTCACTAGTATTTTTACACGCCCAATTGCGTGTAAATTATAAGAACAAAATTTTAAATATTTCCAGCATATCCCTATCCCAATTAAACATAACATGTAAACTTGCAAGGAATTAACATTTTCTCTTTTATGAATCCTATCATAATTCAGTAAAACTCACCATCTCTACTGCGTGAAGCCTCTATGTGGAAGAGTTTCTCATTACATGTAATCCAACTTAGTATAGATATCTTAACTCATCCCTCCCCACCCAAACCGCTCTCGATCTCTCTCTCTCTCGATCTTTCTCTCTCCATCTCTCTCTCTCGATATATATATATATCCCTCCCCCACCCAAGTTGCACTAGCTTCTCATTTTCACCCAACAAACAGCTAACAATTTCCTTTATCATCATTACCTTTTTGCATGTCTTTTATTCATTGTTCTATATCTCCCTACATCATTGTCTATATCTCTCATTTTCCCTTATCCCTAACCAGTCTGAAGAAGGGTCTCGACCCAAAACGTCACCCATTCCTTTCCAGAGATGCTGCCTGTTTTGCTGAGTTACTCCAGCTTTTTGTATCTATTTTAATTTATGAATAACTGGGCAAAGGCATTTTGTCCTTCATATTCTCATTTCCATAAAGCCACAAGACCATATGACATAGGAGCATAATTAAGCCATTCAGCCCATCACATTTGCTCCACCATTCAGTAATGGCTGAGCTATTTTTCCCTCACAACTCCATTCTCCTGCTTTATCCCCATAATCTGTGATGCCCTTACTAATCAAGCCTTGGACTGTACCTCAGAGAGCTCTGATGACTGCTAGGTTTGTTTTCAGGCAACAAGATAGTAATGGCCAAGAGACTCAAGGAAGCCACACATTATCATTGCAGAGAAGCAGCCAACAGAATGAGACAACATGTAGAATAAAGAGAAAATCAGCGGCGTTTAGATCACTCTTTTAATGTGCAAATCACAAAATGCATTACATGGCCAAGTAAACAAAATATAACATTTTCATAGATTCACTATTTCCAAATATTTACTATTTCATTGGAACTACTGTACATTCAATCTTGTAAAGTACTTCAGCCTAAAATGTTAAGCACAAAATTGATTGCCCATTTTAAAACTACAAGTTATAGCCAAAGTAGCCCCAGGTTACAATTTCAATCAACTTTTAAGGATAATGCTGCAGTGTACATCCCCATGATTTATGGTCGATTTTCAAGAGTAATAAGTGGATGAATGTGTAGGTTGAAACCACTACCTGTGGTTGTTATATTCGAACTTAGCCTTTTCTTCAAAGGTTTTCGCCCCACAAAAACCAGCGGCTTACATCATGCATGCAGAATGATGACCGCATTTTGTACTGTTACCCATTTCACCAATTATTGGTGGACAACACCACTGCATTTGACACAATGACAAAGAGCCCGTAGCAAATCCACTGCCATTTTACTCAGTCCAACTCAATATAACCTACAATATGATGACAACCCTGCCTCTAGTTCACTGCATCACAGCTAACAGACACTGAACTCACCAACTAAATGATAACACCACAGAACAGTAATGCTGCATGCCAGGAAATAAACTGTGTGTTGGCCTTGTTCTTGCACGAGAAATGGTGTCTTAATTTTAAAGTTAAACCAAAAAATTAGCAATGCGGCATCAACAAAATAAAGTCAGTGATTTGCAAAAAAAAAAAAAAAAAGAAAAAAAAAAAAAAATTAACCAACGACGAGTCTGGCCTGTTGTTATTCTGTGTGCCTTTTCGGGGCGAGCACCAGGGTCCAGTTGTCTAACCTCTGCTTACCAATGGAATTCACACGTTGAGACATATCCTCATGTTAACTAATCTGAAGTTAGTGGAGAATTTAAGATAGGCATGTGGGAGAGAGTTTAAAATATTTCACTCCATTACAATTAACTCCACGTCAAGGCTTTCTGGTTATAATAGCAGTAAACCATAAAAAGATTTTATGAAACATTACTACCTTGTATGCCCCATAAATCTAAAGTTCACAATATTTAGTAGAGTAGCACAGGTTCAGTTACGCGGAAATTAATTCAATAACAAACCACTTGGAAAATGTTTAATTGCATAAGTCGCAATAACTTAGCTATTTGCCAATTTATTTTGAACACAAAGGTTTGGACTGATGCCAGTTCAGGTAGACTGTGTACCATAAAACTGCACCTACCTGAAGATTTTCTTGCATTGTATTGGTGTGTTTTTGAATGCGCCCATGACTTGTCCCCAAAAAAAAAAAAAACATGGACTACAAAAAAAAGTCTTCACATATCTTTAAACCAAAAGTATTTAAAAAAGGAAAAGTTTAACATAACAGCCAATTAAATCAATAGATAAAATCCAACTAAAATGTGCAAAACAATCTGGTTTTGCACACCATTCCTTTCAGTTCATCCCCCCCCCCGTTAGAATTTATCTTGGATTCAGTCATAGATCAAGAAGGATCAAAAGGCATTTGGTCAGTAGTGCAGCTAGAAATTCCTCCTTTGCATACCATGCATAAATTGGTTCATAAAAGTGCTATTCCAACTAACTGGCTTGAGAAAGATGTTAATAATGAATTCTTTTAGCATATACAAAGTAACCCTTTGATTTAATAATTCCTCTGCTTTTAACAATTACTGAATATCGTAGTACCCACTTAGTTATCCATTCATATGCCAGATTATCTTGCATGCTGGCAATCACCGCCTCTTGAAAACTTAACATGGGTATCAATTCTTGAAGGAAAAGAAATGAAATAAAACAATCAGCATTGAATTATGTGAAACTTCCAACTCAGAAATTATGCTTCAGAGAATAAATTATTAAATAAAAGCACTTAACATCAGTTAAAAAAAATCCAAACGGCTTTACTTGCAAATTATCGAGAAATACTGTAATGTAGGAAAATATAATGGCTACTGGTTTACTTTCAAAAATTACGCTTGGGTAGCAGTGCCATTAGCAAGGCCTGGATTTATTAGTCCTCACTTACCACCCTTGAGATGGCAACGCTATTTTTATGCACAGTAAATGAGATACAGTAATGGATCAAGTACTTTCGAATTATTTCAGTGGTTTAGCTCTTGTTTCAATGTTGGCCAGATGTGCTACTGCTTAGTTTTGTGTTGTACCACTGGACCTTGAAGTCCATCTGAATTACACCAAGCAGCGAGTTGTGGATGTAGCCCAGTCCATCACACAGACTAGACCCCATCTGGTGCTGCTTCAGGAAAGCAGCCCATATAATCAAATGCCTTCTGCCCGGTCCCATCGGGCAGAAGATACAGAAGCTTGAAAGCGAGCATAATCAGGTCGTCAGGAATAGCTTCTTCCCCTCTTATCAAGCTTGTGAACGTCCTTCCATGAGCTAGAGTACAGTCAGATGCTCTCTACCTCATTGTAGACATTGGACTTTGTCTGTGGAACAGTTACACTACAAGTCTGTGACCAGTTGTGTTATAATGTCGAAACTATATTCTGCTCTATATCTTTCCCTGGGCTCTGCCTATTGTACTTGAATTTACCTTGACTGTATTTATGTATAGTATTTATCTGATCTGAATGGACAGCAGGCAAAACAAAGCTTTTCACAGTACTTCAGTGCACGTGACAAACAAACCCAAACTTATAGTGCACTAAAACAAAAAATTTGGACAGGACATGCACTACATCCAAGGTACACAAAAATGCTGGAGAAACTCAGCGGGTGCAGTAGCATCTGTGGAGCGAAGGAAATAGGTAACATTTTGGGCCAAAACCCTTCTTCAGACTGATAGGGGGTGGCGGGGAGAAGGAAGGAAAAAGGAGGAGGAGGAGCCCGAGGGCTGGGGGATGGGAGGAGACAGCCCGAGGGCTGAGGAAGGGGAGGAGACAGGAAGGGGAGGAGACAGCAAGGGCTAACAAAATTGGGAGAATTCAATGTTCATGCCCGCAGGATGCAGACTCCCCAAGCGGAATATGAGGTGCTGTTCCTCCAATTTCTGATGTTGCTCACTCATGCACTACATCCATGTGAGTTTGCCAAGGAAAATGTCTGCGCTTAGTTCATGATTTTCCTGATGTTCAAATGGTATTCAATTATATTTTATTGTCACACATACCTAGGTACAGTGAAATTATTTATTTTTGCATACCATACACAAAGGGTCACCATGTATCTGGCACTGACAAGGTACTCATTAGAGTCGCAATGGTCCTTCTTTGTTCTTGCCCTGCAGCATCGGGACAGGGCAAGAGAAATGACAGTGGAGGTGGGAGGAAGAAAGAAAGTTGAACCCCTGCTCATCTCCAAGAGAAACCTACGTTCTACTACCAACCACGTACTACAGAGAGCCTACATTTCATATAAGTAGACAAATATATATATATGCAGTCTCACCTTTCGGGTCACTGTGGGTCAATAACTGTATGTCATATTCTTTAGCAAAGGCAGTGAGCTCTGGTGGCATCACACAGCAGGAAGCTAAATTCACCTGGTTGCTGCTAGGTTTCACCTACGATATTGGGTGAGGGGAAGGGAGGAAAGAAAGTGATGGGTTACAGGTAACATGAGATAAAGACACATGCAATTTTGAAATGTTAGTGTAGCAAACTATTACCAGACAATTAACTTCCAATTTAAAATTAAACCACGTAAACCTGACCTAAACATTCTCCCATTAAATTTTATTTTTTTAACACTATTAAATACAAGTTTCCAAATAGTCAAAAGCACAGATAGAGATCCTTTGAAAGAAGCATTTCTGAATCAGTTTTTGTAAGGAACGGCCTCGATGTCCATGGTTTTGAATAGATCATCCTGGGAAAGCAATGCATAACTATCATTGAAGACTACAGCACAGGAACAGGGCTCACCGCCCACCATGCCCGTGCCCATCATGATGCTGTTAAATTAATCTCCTCTGCTTACACATGATCATCTCTCTCCATTCCCTGCATATCCATCTAAAGTCTATCATTGACAAGAATTGTGGGCAGCCCTTCCATCTGCTGTACAAGCTCAGCAACAATTAGGTCAGTCGCTATTTATCCATCAGCACTACAGTTGAGATCAGTCTGGGAAGCCATCATTGTTCAATGATCACACACATTTTGAGGACAGGGTAATATGGTACAGAAATATATCCTTCAGCCGTCCGAGTCTGCGCTGACCATCAAATACACATTAACACTAATCTGACAATAATCCCACTTAATAGTCTCACCATCGACTCCTCCCATATTCTTCCGCTCACATGTACACCAAGGGAAATCAGGATTGAACCTGGTCATTGGAGCCGTGAGGCAGCAGGCTTCTGTCACCATCCCTCAAGAATCAGGACTGGTAGCATAAAATGTGTAGGAACGAACTGAGGATGCTGGTTATATAGCGGATAGACACAAAATGCTGGAGTAACTCGGAGTCGGAGGAAGGGTCTCGGCAGGAAACGTCACTTATTCCTTCTCACCAGAGATGCTGCCTGTTTCACTGAGTTACTCCAGCATTTTGTGCCTATCTTCTGGCAGCATAAGCCGTGGAATCAGGTGCAGTACTAATTATTTTAATGTTAAACAGGCTGCAGAGTGCAGCCATTTCTGATATACACAAAAGATAAAACATTTTTTAAAAATCTAATAGCCTTCCCAAATCTACAAACAGAATCACACAACATAATTACTCAACCCAGATTTACCTGAGCCCACTGATAGAGTTGCTCCAAAAGAACTTTATCCAAATCTGAGGTACCGATTGCTACAATGCTTTGACTTCGAACCAGAGTTTCCAGCTCTTCCCAATATGGTTGCAGGTGTGCAAGAGAAAGACTAGCTCCATCTGCAAGTGGAGGAGGAGCAAGTATCACAGAATCCAGCTGTGATACTTCAAGTGCTGAGCAAGCTGCAATAAATACAAAATTCCATTATTTCCTCGACACTCACATTTTAATCCTCTTTTTTGGTTATAAATGCAGATGGTAAGCATAAGAACCTCATTAGGATAAGATGACAGTAAGAACCATTTTAGAGGAAAACTGCGGGCCATCAAGAGGTAGCTTACCATGTAAATAACTTTTAAGATGGCAGTGTAGCAACAAAATAGAAAGGCTATGCAGAGTTGGTGTTAGTAATGGGTAATTTATTAAACTGGTGGACACCAGAAGACCAGCAGACCAGTTGAATAAATCACCCGTTACTTCCAACACCAGCTCCACGCTGCCTTTCCATTCTGCCCCAACAGCAATCATCTCTGGGGCTCGGAGCATGTGTGGAGAAGGAATATGAGAAGGAGACCGCATTAAATGCTGGAAACTTTGACATTGTGGAGAAGTGAGTTATCATGACATCTAGCAAGCAGCCCAGCACCTCACAGACTGCAGGGTGGCTGACGGGGGTGCTTCTATTAACTAAGAGCTATAGAGAAAAACCTGGAATCAATAGGAGAGTTACCAGAGAAGAATCTGTGGAATAAGCTATACTTACATTTGGTAAGACAAGGGTTTGTTAGGTATTGTTTGCATTGTTTTATACGTGGGAGGTAGTTAATTTTTCTTGAAGTAACCCAGGTTGATGAAGACTAGCTTAGAGGGGGGATCTTTGTAGTCATGGATGAGTTTCCATGCTTATGACTATATAATTGAATGGAATATAGTAGCGACAAGCATCTTTAAATAATGGGTCCATTTGCGAATGCCAAAGCTGATCAAATGTAAATCTCACACCAGTTGATTTATATTTGACACTAAAAACAAAATATATTTCCAGGTGCCATTACATTAAGTGGCTGATGTCATTGTCAGTGAGCAAAGATTACTCACTAATGAAACAAATCATGTGAGAAATTGGTAAAGTAGTTTTCAAAGGAAAAAATAAAAATCCATGGATACTGATTATCTTAATACTGACACAAATTCATACACAATCTCTGTAACAAATGTGGTCACATTAAACTAACATATTGTAGACAACCAGGCAAATTGTCTACAAATTATACCACTTGGTATAATTATAATATTTGTAATTGGCTGAAATAGGGGCGACACAGTGGCACAGCAGTAGAGTTGCTTCCTTACAGCGCCAGAGAACCCCGGTTCGATCCTGACTACGGGCGCTGCCTGTACGCTCCGTGAGCTTTCTCCGGGTGTTCTGGTTTCCTCCCACTCCAAAGACGCGCAGTTTTGTAGGTTAATTAGCTTCAGTAAAACAAATAAATTGTCCCTTGTATGTAGGATAGTGCTAGTGTATGGGGATCGCTGGTCAGTCAGCTGAAGGGCCTGTTTCCTCGCTGTATCTGTAATCTAAATAGTACCACGTTAAATCCTGATCACCACCCTTGCCTGAATATATATTTGAGGGCAGCGAATTGCATAATGATCAAGACCATGGGTCCTTCAATTTAAATGTTCTAGATTAACATTATTACACCATTCAGGTAATACACTGCACTATTTCAAGTGTGATGAAATCTCAAGTTACGAACTATAAACTGAGTCACTAAACTCTTCCATGATACTGAGTTTGTAGCTGATCTCGAGTATTCTCCATATTTTGGATCTGTTCTCAAATTGCATTACCCTTATTAATATGTGGCAGAAACCACATCATTTGGCACAAAAATATCTGGGACACAATTGCACTGGAACTAGGTTCAGTGGCCGCTCCAATGCGCTGCAATTTGCACATGCAACAGATAACAGTACTGATCTGGCACAGGAATTGGGTTACAGACAAAACAGCAGGACCATGAATATTTAAAGCATGCAGTTCTCCGATCCTGTATATGTAAATACACTGTGTCATAGTGGTCAAATTACTATACTAGAAAAAGAGCCAAGCAGAGGCCAGGAGAGATCAGCCAATGCATACATGAACAGTGGGTATCCTCCATCTACTTCTACTTGTTTTCGTGTGAACCCAAAGGATATGCCCCCAAGGTTATCCCCATCCTCCACAATGGTAGGGATCGATAGGCAAGTAACATGGACAAGGTTGGAGCATCCCCGAACATATGCAGCTTAAATTGCTGAGCAGATATCTCATTTCAGTTGTACGAGATCTCCACATCACAAAAGCAGGCTTGATTTCAACCAAATTTTAAACCAGAAAGCACTGAATAAGCAAAGACTATGGGTAAAGACAACAACACAGCTGTAGTAAAAAAACCACTTGCACTCCAGAACTAGCCACATCTCTAGATAAGATGATCCAGAAAAGAGCATCTGACAAGTGTGAAACATTCCTCGGGTAAATCTGCAAAAAGAAGTCTAACTCAGCTAACTGCCCAAAATCTACTCTCAGCCATCAGCCAAACGACAAGACTATGTCTCTGACAAAACTATCAAGCAGCACTTACTCACCAGTCACCTGCTCACTGATGCCCAGTTATATTTTACTGGGAGCATATCTCTCCAAACCTGAAGGAAGGTTACGACCCAAAACGTCGCCTATTCCTTCGCTCCAAAGAAGCTGCCTGACCCACTGAATTACTCCAGCATTTTGTGTCTACCTCCAAACCAGAGCCATAGTTTGGTCATGAATCAATGGGCGGCACGGTGGCGCAGCGGTAAAGTTGCTGCCTTGCAGCTAATGCAGCGCTGGATTCGATCCAGTCTACGGGTGCTGTCTGCACGGAGTTTGTACGTCCTCCCTGTGACCTGCATGGGTTTTCTCTGAGAACTTCAGTTTCCTCCCACACTAAAGACGTACAGGTGTTGTAGGTTAATTGGCTTGATAAATGTAAAAATTGTCCCTAGTGGGTGTAGAATTGTGTTAATATGCGGAGACCGCTGGTTGGCACAGACCTGGTGGGCCGAAGGGCCAGTTTCCGCGCTGTATCTGTAAACTAAACTAAATGAGTCCATTTCTAGAGGCAAGAGTGACTGCCCCAATATCACGTTAACAATGATTTATTTGGTATCATTTTTATCAGGGTTTCATGAAGTCAATGGGTACAAAGAGGAAAACATTCCAATGGTTGCATTTGTACCCTACCCAAAGAAAGATGGTTGTCATTGTCTATTAAGAGGGCAATTTGATCTAGTGGTCAGCAATAGTGCAATAGAGCAGTCATAATTATGAGTTCACAACTACTGTATAAAAACAATTAACCAGCAGCACCCAGCATGACGTTTCCACCTCACTGCATTCAGCACTAGCAAGTACTGAATAAATGCCAAGTGACCAATGCTGCAGTTGGCTTCATCCTGTGTAATCTAAATGTGTTGAACACGCATTTAAAAAAAGCATGCAAATGTGCCAAAAAACAGCAGAGAAATGAAAAACTTTAGTAAATACCTTTCTCCACTGCATCCTTGATGCCCGAAGAGCCAGGATCATTGAGAAAAAGTTTTGCTGCAATATGAAAAAATAACTGATTTGACCACAGAAGCATTTCACAGATTCCTATAGAATAGCCATTTGTAATTAACACGTCATTTTAAATGTATAAATGCAAGGACAAAACTGTAATGAATTCTGCCTTGAAATCATTTAATTCTGAAATATAATATTCACACAAAAAAGCTAGTGCACCTGTGAGCCAAAGGACTTTATCAATTACCTACTCAATACACTGCATAACCATTTAAGTTGCATCTTTGTCATTCATACGGTTGCCCATGTTTGGTTCCATTTATGGATCAGAAGCAGCATGGGACTCTCCCGCTTGGAAAAATAAGAGTTGAACAGAATGCTATGTGTTGGGGAATCAGGATAGATAGCAATTTTTCGTCCCAGAGTATGTCAATTGGGGACCAAGTTTTGTGGCATTGAAAATAAGAGCCATGAAATAATAATTAGCTTGAACAATGCATTTGTTAAGACTTCGTGTAGCACGGGGTGCAATGGACATGGAGAACGGGCAACATAAATTCACCTAACAAACAGTAAAATAACATGTAGAAAAAGCTAGAACAAAAGATAGAATGCATATTAAAGGTTCTAAATCAGACTTTTGGGGGATGACAGCCAGGTTTTCAAGTCAGTGAACTGGTAACAAGCTGGATAAATTTATCATTAAACTGTAGGAGTAATGAGGGAGGCAAGATGAATTCTGCACAACAATGTGAATTTATTACACAGAAATAGACTTTGAACTAAAAGTAGATTATTATCTGAATGGTGGCCGATTAGGAAAGGGGGAGATGCAACGAGACCTGGGTGTCATGGTACACCAGTCATTAAAAGTAGGCATGCAGGTGCAGCAGGCAGTGAAGAAGGCGAATGGTATGTTAGCATTCATAGCAAAAGGATTTGAGTATAGGAGCAGGGAGGTTCTACTGCAGTTGTACAGGGTCTTGGTGAGACCGCACCTGGAGTATTGCGTACAGTTCTGGTCTCCTAATCTGAGGAAAGACATTCTTGCCATAGAGGGAGTACAGAGAAGGTTCACCAGACTGATTCCTGGGATGTCAGGACTTTCATATGAAGAAAGACTGGATAGACTTGGTTTGTACTCGCTAGAATTTAGAAGATTGAGGGGGGATCTTATAGAAACGTACAAAATTCTTAAGGGGTTGGACAGGCTAGATGCAGGAAGATTGTTCCCGATGTTGGGGAAGTCCAGAACAAGGGGTCACAGTTTAAGGATAAAGGGGAAATCTTTTAGGACCGAGATGAGGAAAACTTTTTTCACACAGAGAGTGGTGAATCTGTGGAATTCTCTCCCGCAGAAGGTAGTTGAGGCCAGTTCATTGGCTATATTTAAGAGGGAGTTAGATGTGGCCCTTGTGGCTAAAGGGATCAGGGGGTATGGAGAGAAGGCAGGTACAGGATACCGAGTTGGATGATCAGCCATGATCATATTGAATGGTGGCGCAGGCTCGAAGGGCCGAATGGCCTACTCCTGCACCTATTTTCTATGTTTCTATGCTTCTATGATAATGTTGATATTTTTGCTCTAGCTTCTTGCCCTATCGTTTCCCCTTTCTTTTCAAATGTATCTAGCTTCATTGTGAATGTAACATGGTTATTGGAATCATCACGACTGCAGAAGGAGAGGAAAATAAACAGGCCAGTTCCTTCCTCCATGATTTCCTGAATGTTTACAATTTAAGGTGAAAAGGATGTCCAAAGTACTCTTATAACTGGGAATGTAGCATTCCGGTAAAATGCACAACAAATTGAGGAAAGGGGAGAAAGAACATAAGTGAAAAAGACTACCTTCAAATATGAAAGGAAATGTTAAGCCCTCTCCCAAACACTAATGGGTAAAACCAGAAAATTGCTTTGATTAGTACGGGTGTTAGGGGTTATGGGGAGACGGGAAAGATAGATCAGCCGTGATTGAATGGCGGAGTAGACTTGATGCGCCGAATGGCCTAATTCTGATCCTACCACTTGAAGCCAATGCAAATTCATTTGCATTCTCTTGGCTCCAGAGGTTGAAGAGTAACATTTATTTTAAAGGGGCTACTAACCTCAGATTTTGGTAGCCATTTAAATTTAAGAGTTGTATAGTACAGCCTTTTTCATCTGCACTGTTGGTGAGAGCCCCTTATTTCCATCGGCTTGATATATCTGGCAGCACTCCAGTAAATAACCAAATCCAGCTTCAATGTTTTCCCAGCAGTTGCAAGTGAAGTGCAGCTTACCCTGGGATTCAAGCAAAACCACCATTTCCCAATCTCCTATCCTACCCTCATCGCCGTTTCCTTGCCCCGAGCCATCTCCTCATCATTGTTCAGTTAATGAGACCAATTGTTTCCTGGAGGCAACTTTAGTGCAGGAAATGGATTGAAAAATATTCCAATGTTCCTGCATTAAATCCAGCTGGACTCTTACATACCCAGCCACTGACAAGCAACTCAGGTCTTGTATAAGGGTCTCGACGCGAAACGTCACCCATTCCATCTCTCCCGAAATGCTGCCTGTCCCGCTGAGTTACTCCAGCTTTTTGTGTCTATCTCGGGTCTTGTATTCCTACATTACCTGACACTTTCACCTCCTCCCTCTCCTCGGGGCTTATTGAGTCTACGTCCTGCGTTATGGTACATTCCAATGTAGCAGGTGGATCCTGTAATAAACCAAAAGGAGACAATGAATTTGGGAGATTAGGAATGCCCTGGAGATGAAAAATCCCTGTGACGTTGGGTTGAAAAAGGCAAGGGTTACAAATAGTACCTTATTAAAAACACCATGATCTTTTGTTATGACGCAGATTGGTGATGTATTGAATCTGTGAAACTAGAGTGAGCTAAATAGTAGAAACAAAGAACTGCAAATGCTGCTTAATACAGAAAGTGGCGGAGTAACGCAGCTAGAATTTAGAATTTAGGAGATTGAGGGGGGATCTTATAGAAACTTACAACATTCTTAAGGGGTTGGACAGGCTAGATGCAGGAAGATTGTTCCCGATGTTGGGGAAGTCCAGGACAAGGGGTCACAGCTTAAGGATAAGGGGGAAATCCTTTAAGACCGCGATGAGAAAAACATTTTTCACACAGAGAGTGGTGAATCTCTGGAACTCTCTGCCACAGAGGGTAGTTGAGGCCAGTTCATTGGCTATATTTAAGAGGGAGTTAGATGTGGCCCTTGTGGCTAAAGGGATCAGGGGGTATAGAGAGAAGGCAGGTACGGGATACTGAGTTGGATGATCAGCCAAGATCAGATTGAATGGCTGTGCAGGCTAGAAGGGCCGAATGGCCTACTCCTGCACCTATTTTCTATGTATGTATTGGGTGGTGGAGAAAACAAATGTTTAAGGTACAGATGGGTTGCAGGTTGGAGCTGCACACACTCAGACACGGAATGTATTCCATCATACACTTGAAAAGGTAGATACAAGGAACTGTGGTTGCTGGTTTAAAAGAAAGATAAAGTGCAGGAGTAACTAACGGCCCAGCCAACTCCTCTGGAGAAGGGCAGCACAGTGGCACAGCGCCAGAGACCTGGGTTCGATCCTGACTACGGGAGGTTGCCTGTACGGAGTTTGAATGTTTTTCCTGTGACCCGCGTGCGTTTTCTCCGAGATCTTTGGTTTCCTCCCCCACTCCATAGACATACAGGTTTGTAGGTTAATTGGCTTGGTAAAAATTTAAATTGTCCCTCGTGTGTGAAGGATAATGTTAATGTGTGGGGATCACTGATTGGTGGGCCAAAGGGACTGTTCCGCTCTGTATCTCTAAACTAAACATGGATAGGTGACAATTTGGGTTGGGTCCTTCCTTCAGGCCGATGTGTGTGTGTGGGGGGGCGGGAAGAAGGTAGAAAGAAAGCTGGAAGGGGAGGAAGGCCAGGGACAAATCCTGGCGAGTGAATGGTTGCTTCCTGGTATCGCAAAAACCTTAGGATTCTCAGTCTCCGATCTCCACTTGTTCCGAGAATATTTAATCTAACTGTCCCAGCTGAGGTGTAGACATAAGGAACTACTGGTTTACAAAAAAAGACAAATGCTGGAATAACTCAGCAGGTCAGGCAGCATCTTTGGAGAAAATGGATAGGCTCATTTCGGGTCGAAGCGGTTCTTCAGACTGACCAGTCTGAAGAAATGTTCCGACCCAAAATGTCATTTATCCATGTTCTCCAGAGATGCTGCTTGACCTGCTGAGTTACTCCAGCACTTGTCTTTTTGTGTCCCAACTAAGTTTCTGTTCCAGCATGAACCCCGTCCCACATGGTGGCCCCTCATAAAGTAGTTACATCCTGAATTAGAACACTCACTAATTCTAACTCTTCCAGCAAGTCTATGCACTTCAGCAGAAAAGCAATGCCTGCTCTAACTCTCAATGAGTGATAATTTAGACAAAGTACAGGACTACCAGTCAAAGTAACCACATCGAGGGGCACAGTACTCTGTACATATCACTTGTCCTCAAGATCTGCCAAGTCTGCGCGTCATTTAGGCTTAGAGTTAACCAGAAAAGTTTCCGGTGGGCAGCGCGACTCACGTCGCAGCGGCCTCTGCAGTCCGTTTGTCTTTTTGTTATTTTTTGTCCCGTTTTAATGTAGTTTTTATTATTTTTTTGATGGGGTATGTGTGTGTGGGGGGGGGGGGGGGAAACTTTTAAAATCTTTCCCCTGCACGGAGAACCCGACCTTTTCCCTGTCGGGTCTCCGTTGTCGTTGGGGCTGCAATGTGGAGCGGCCTCCAGCAGGAACGTCCCGGGGCTCCAGTGTGTGTGTGTGTGTGGGGGGGGGGGGACACCCGTGAGCTACTCACCATCATGGAGCTGGCCGAGACCGGAGCGGGAGGAGCGATGGTGGCGCGCTGCTGTGACCCGACCCCTGGAGGCTTACCGCAGGTCTGGCAGACAGTAATATCGGGAGCCCACGGGTCCCTGGTGGGAGACCGCTTTTCGGCGCTTCCGCAACGGCGACTTCTCCCGCCCGAGTCGCGGGGTCGAGGAGTGCCTGGAGCGGGGCCTTACATCACCGCCCGGCGCGGCTTCAACGGCTGCGGGACTTTGCTAGAGCCCGCCGGGGGCTCCAACAACAAGACCCAGAGCGTGGCCTTGCATCGCCCGGCGTGGCTTTAATGGCCGCGGGACAATTGCCATCGCCCGCCGGGGGCTTTGACTCTGACATCGGGAGGGGGAATGGGGAGTGCAGGGGAGAGATAAGTTTTTTTGCTTTCCATCTCAGCGAGGAGGAGATGCGCTGTGATGGATGTCTGTGTAAATTGTGTTGTGTCATGGGTCTTTTTTTTCATGTGTGTATGACTGCAGAAACAACATTTCATTTGAGCCTCTATGAGGTTCAAGTGACAAATAAATTGTATTGTGTATTGTGAAAAGTTAATAAAATACAAATCAAGTACTTCATTGACAGCCAGAAGAGAGGAGAGAAGCTTAAGATTACATTGTTTCATATCTCTTGGGCACACAAAGCAATCAATATTTTATCATAGATTGATCATAAGACCATAAGTGGAGCAAAATTCGGCCATTCGGCCCATCAAGTCTTCTCAGCCATTCAATTATGACTGATATATCTCTCCCTCCTAACGCCATTCTCCTGCTTTCTCCCCATAACCTCTGACACCCGAATGAATTGTTTCAAAAGTTGGGAAAAACGAAATCCAATTACAGACAAAATGAGGTAATAATCGGTATAAAATATTAATCTAGGAAGACATCTTAATCGGGATACTTGGACATCGTCACTTCCTATGTGGTTATTTTATGTCCACATGGAATATGAGACCTGTAGTCCCTGACAACTGTATTCTTGCAGTAACAAATGGAAAGTCAATCTAAATTATCCCATCAAAAAAGTCCTGAATCCATTTCCACCTAGCTAAGCATAAATAAAAATAGTAAAGCAATAAGATATTGTTAATGAAAAAAAGCTATAAATGTAAAAACATTAACCACAAACAACTCATGCGTTTCAGTGGTTTAATATCTTGCAAACCACATTGGTAAATCTATAACCAAGTTTGGAAAGAACACACAAGAGACTGCAGATGCTGGAATCTTGATCAATAATCAGCTAGATTAATTCAGGGGGGTCAGGTGTGGAGTGAAATGGACAATGTATCGGGTCGGGACAGTCTGAAGAATGGTCCCAACTCAAAACATAGTCCGTCATTTAACTCCACAGATATTGCCCGACCTGCTGACTTCCTTGCTTTTTGCATAAAATATTATGAACAGTTAACCAGAAAAGCAACGTGGAAAGTAAAATCACATAAAAGGGCACAACAAGCTGGAGTAACCCAGCAGGCGGGACAGGCAGCATCCCTGGAGAGAAGGGATTGGTGACGTTTCAGGTCAAGACCCTTCTTCAGAGAAGTTGCCCAAAATGTCACCCAAACCTTCTCTCCAGAGATGTTGTCTGCCCTGCTGAGTTACTCCAACTTTTTGTGCCTATCTTCGGTTTAAACCAGCATCTGCAGTGCATTACTTCACAGAAAATTCAAGATGGCGGCGCTGGCTTAACAGCTGCGGCCCACCTGCAGTCCGTCTGTTTTTTTTCTTTCGTTTTATTCCTTGTCATGTTTTAGTTAATTTTGTTTTATTAAGTTGTGTATGTGTGTGGGTGGGGTGGGAGAAACATGCTTTGGCCTCTTCCTTCGGGGGATGCGACTTTTCTTCGGTCGTATTCCCCGTCTCCGTCTGCGCCGAGGCCTAATGGCGGAGCTGGCGGCATCGGAGCTGTAGCAGCGGCGGAGACCCGACTCGGTCCTGGAGCTGTGGCGGCAGCAGCAGAGACCCGACTCGGCCCCGAAGCTGTGGCAGTGGCGGCAGCAGCGGAGACCCGACTCGGCCCTGGAGCTGTGGCAGCGGCAGCAGCAGCGGAGACCCGACTCGGTCCTGGAGCTGTGGCGGCGGCAGCGGCAGCAGCAGCGGTAGCGGAGACCCGACTCGGCCCCGAAGCTGTGGCGGTGGCGGCAGCAGCGGAGACCCGACTCGGCCCCGAAGCTGTGGCGGAGGTAGCGGCAGCGGAGACCTGACTCGGCCTCGGAGCTGTGGCGGAGGCAGCGGAGGAGTTTGAACCGTCGCCTCGGCGCAGAGGGAGAACAAAGAGGGAAGAGACAGAGACTTTAAGATTTTGCCTTCCACCACAGTGAGGAGGTGTTTGGTGAACTCACTGTGGTGGATGTTAAATTTGTGTTGATTGTGTGTTTTTGTCATTTTTTAAAATTATATGTATGACTGCAGGGAAACAAATTTTCGTTCAGACCGAAAGGTCTGAATGACAATAAACGAATCTAATCTAATCTAAAAAAGGGCAACTCCCTTGAAAGATACGTGAAAAGGAAAGCATTTTAGTTCAGCTATGCAGGAGGGAGTTTGGTCAATGCAGCAAAAAGGAAAATGTAGGAGGGACCACAGCAAGTTCCCACAAAAAGCAAGATCCCTTGTGTGATAATAGATTAAGTTAAAGGGTAAGTATTGGCCCAGACACCAGCAATAATTCTCTTCTTTGCAAAAGTTCCACTACCAGGTACCCATGCCAATGAACATGTGCTAGTCCCATTTGCCTGCATTTGGCACATATCCTTCCAAACCTCGTCTATCCATGCACTTGTCCAAATTTCATTTAAACATCGTGATAGTGCCTGTGTCAACTCTGGTAGCTCATTCCATACACCCTCCACCCTTTTTGTAAAAAAAGGTTGCCCTTCAAGTTCCTAAGAAAACTTTACCCCCTTATCTTAAACCCATGTCCTCTGGTTCTTGATTTCCCTACTCTTGGCAAGACTTAAACTGTGCATTTACTCCCCTCATGATTTTATACACCACCATAAGATTATTCGGCACCAGCCTGTGCTCCAAGGAATAAAGTCCCAGCCTGCTCAACCTCTCCTGATAGTTCAAGCCCTCGAGTCCTGGCAAGATACTCATAACTCTTCTCAATAGCCTTCCCAGCTTTTATAGCGTTTAATGTTTGATAATTATCCACAGGGACAGATGGGGACGTCTGACAGCTACACTTAGAACCAAAATGGTGTCAGCCTAGATTTGTGCACTCATTTCTCTGGAGTGAGACGAAAAGAGGAAAGTGTGCCATCAACTGTGGAAACAAACGATAAAGGTGGAATTTTTGAATGTGAAAGTAAAATTCTGTTGCCACAAATGGAGACATATACAGCCTCAAATATCAGAAAAGGAGCTCAGAAAGTGTAAAAGGTTAACAGTGTCAATTCATAAAAGGAATGCACGCATTAGTGACCAGTTCTTTCTTCGGCTGGAATAAGAATTAAAAAAATCCCATAGACTAACTGGGCCCATGGTTGCATAATAGCTGTGCATAAAGCAGCCTCAAGGCATATGTGTAATGAGCATTCTCTGATGGGGCTGTTTACCTTCCAGCACAGATATGGCATAGATAAGGTGAATAACCAATTCCCCCCCAAGGTAGGTTAAGTAAAACTCAATGACATAGGTGTAAGATGGGAGGGGAAAGATTTAAGAGTTATTTATGAGGGGCAACCTTTTTTCACAGAATGGTGCATACATGGTACAATCTTCCATAAATGGCAGGTCAGTAAAATTACAATATTTAAGAGAGACTTGGGCAGGTACAAGGTTAAATTTGGAGGGATATGGGTCCAGCAAGGCAGGTAAGTGACAATAGATTATAGGTGCAGGACTAGGCCATTCAGCGCTTCGAGCCAGCACCGCCATTCACTGTGATCAAGGCTGATCAACCACATTCAGTACCCCGTTCCTGCCTTCTCACCATATCCCCTGACTCTGCTATCTTTAAGAGCTCTATCTAACTCCCTCTTGAAAGTATCCAGGGTAAAACTCTCTGGGTAAAAGTTTTCCTCATCTCAGTTCTAAATGGCCTACCCCTTATGGCCCCTGGTTCTGGACTCCCCCAACATCGGGAACATGTTTCCTGCCTCTCACGTGTCCAATCCCTTAATAATCTTATGTGTCAATAAGATCCTCTCTCATCTTGCTAAATTCCAGAGTAGACAAGCCCAGCCGCTCCATTCTATCAACATATGACAGTCCCGCCATCCCGGGAATTAACCTTGTGAACCTACACTGCACTCCCTCAATAGCAAGAATGTCCTTACTCAAATTTGGAGACCAAAACTGCACACAATACTCCAGGTGTGGTTTCACTAGGGCCCCGTACAACTGCAGAAGGACTTCTTTGCTCCTATACTCAACTCCTCTTGTTATGATGGCCAGCATGCCATTCGCTTTCTTCACTGCCTGCTCTACCTGCATGCTTACTTTCAGTGAGTGATGAACAAGGACCCTCAGATCTCTTTGTACTTCCCCTTTCCCAACTTGACACCATTTAGATAATAATCTGCCTTCCTGTTTTTGCCACCAAAGTGGAAAAGCCTCACATTCATCCACATTAAACTGCACCTGCCATCCATCCCCCCCACTCACCCAACCTGTCCAAGTCACCCTGCATCCTCATAGCATCCTCCTCACCGTTCACACTGCCACCCAGCTTTGTGTCATCTGCAAATTTGCTAATGTTACTTTGAATCCCTTCATCCAAATCATTGATGTATATTGTAAATAGCTGCAGTCCCAGCACCGAGCCTTGCGGTACCCCACTAGTCACTGCCTGCCATTCTGAAAGGGACCCGTTAATCCCTACTCTTTGTTTCCTGTCTGCCAACCAATTTTCTATCCATGTCAGTACCCTACCCCCAATATCATGTGCTCTAATTTTGTCCACTTATCTCCTACACGGGACCATATCAAATGCTTTCTGAAAGTCCAGGTACACTACATCCACAGGCTCTCCCTTGTCCATTTTCCTAGTTACATCCTCAAAAAATTCCAGAAGATTAGTCAAGCATGATTTCCCCTTCGTAAATCCATGGTGACTCGGACCGATCCTGTTACTGCTATCCAAATGTGCCGCTATTTCATCTTTTATAATTGACTCCAGCATCTTCCCCACTACTGATGTCAGGCTAACTGGTCTAAAATTTCCTGTTTTCTCTCTCCTGCTTTTCTTAAAAAGTGGGATAATATTAGCTACAATCCACAGGAACTGATCCTGAATCTATAGAATATTGGAAAATGATCACCAATGCGTCCACGATTTCTTGAGCCACTTCCTTAAGTACGCTGGGATGCAGTCCATCAGTCCCTGGGGATTTATCAGCCTTCAGTCCCATCAGTCTACCCAACACAATTTCCTGCCTAATGTGAATTTCCTTCAGTTCCTCCTTCACCCTGGATCCTCTGGCCACTATCAGGGAAATTGTTTGTGTCTTCCTTAGTGAAGACAGATACAAAGTACCTGTTCAATTGGTCTGCCAGTTCCTAGTTCCCCACAATAAATTCACCCGTTTCAGTCTTCAAGGGTCCAACTTTGGTCTTAATTGGGCAAAAAAGGTGTGAAAATGGTTAATTGGACTGGTTCAATTGGGCATCTTGGTTGGTAGGAACAAGGCAAGCAAAAAGGCTTATTTCCATGCTGTACAGCTCTATGACATTGGTCAGTACAAGAAACAGGTTCTTCAGCCCTCAATGTAGCCTCCAGCCACAAACTAATCTCATCTGCCTGCACATGATCCATATCTCCTGTGCCCAACCAAAAGCCTCTGAAACGCCACTACGGTATCTGCCTCCACCACTACGGTATCTGCCAGCACGCTGCGGGTAGATACCACCCTGTGTGTAAAAAAATACTTGCCACACACATCTCCTTTGAACTTTGCCCCTCTCACCCTAAAGCTGTGCCCTCTAGTCTGTGACATTTCCACCCCTGCTGCAGGGATCAGTGCAAAGGGAGAGAGAGTCGCTTACCTTCAGCAGCTCTGGGTTGACCTGGGTGCTCCATTTCTCCAGAGTCTCACGGATACAGTCCTGCAACTGGACGAGAGGAGAGAGTGAGAGGGAGGTAGAGCGGGCCGGCACCAGGTCGCTGCCCCCTGGCCCGTTTGCGACCTGACCGGCGCAGCAGCGGTGGAAGAGGCGAGGCCTTGCTCAGTCCCGCTCCCGGTCCCCCCTCCCTCCCCCCCGAGGCGCTCACCTCCTCGCTCGGCGAGGTCGGGCACTTCTTCTTGAGGCGGCTCCAGTTGACGATGTTCCCGGTGTGGATGGAGACGGCCGAGGCCTGAGAGAAGAGCTGCTTGCCGCCCTCCGTCTGCACGCAGTGAGCCGACATCGCGCCGCTCACACGCCGACCCCGAGCCCAACACCCACCTCCCTCCCGCTGCCACTGCGCACGCGCACGCCGGGCCCCGCTCCGCCCGCCCTCACACCGATTGACGGACCAGAGCCACGCCCCTCTCCATTAGTCCCGCCCACACTAGCTCCTCCCCGTGCACGCGGCCCCGCCCCGTCCACCCCCACGTTGATCGGTAGCCGCGGGCCACCACCCCAAACCTGCGAGCCCCGCCCCGCCCACCTCTCCCCCGCGCACGCGCCAATGCCAACGCGTCCCCGCCCACCTGCTGCCCCAGCGCTGATTGGCAGTACGGAGGCACGCCCCCTCCCCCGAAATTCCATTCGCTTTCTCCTCGCGCAGGCGCCAAGGCCGCGCGCGTCACCGCCCAGGCGGCCCGTTGGCCCCGCCCGCACGTTGAATGACAGGACCATGACCCCGCCCTCTCCCCGCTGCCGCAGCGCTGAATGGCGTCACCTCTACCACGCCCCCTCCGGATTCACATACATAGACCCGCCCACCCGCACGCTGATTGGCTGCATCATGGCTACACGCCCTCCGAGCCTCCGCGCAGAATCCCGCCCACTGGTGCGTTGATTGACGGGTCCGATGACCACACCCCCTCTACCTCAACCCCACCGACCGATGATCTTTGGCCCCTACCCTCCTCCCAGCCTTAGCGGTGATTGACAGGACCATGGCCCGCCCTCTCTGGCATATGCGCCGCGCCCACTGCGCAATTACAGCGCGTCATCATCAGCCCCGCCCATCCGCTACGTCACGGACCCGCCCATCCTGCACAGGAGAAATGAACAACTGAAGATCAGAGAACAGATTGTTAAATTAATTAACTAGAGTAAGTTATTCCTGGTATATGTGACTGTTGAGGGAATTATTCCCCCATCATTTATTCTTTCACATGTAACCTTGATGGACATGTGTTAGAGAATAGACTGTGGGGAAATAATGAAGGAATAGGATTAGTTGCTCTGAAAGGCTTATCTATTCAGTATTCAGTTCAGTATTCAGTATTTACTTTAATGTCATTTTAACTGAGTACTTACATACACAGATGAAACGAAAAATTGTTTCTCAATCACTTCCCGTCAGTGCAGTTAATAAAAACAGAATAAATACATAGAGCTTTAAAATTAAAATTACCATATCTAAAATAGGCCTAATAATTGAAATAAAAATATGTTGGGGGGAAATACTAAAACACAAAGTACTGGAGTAACTCAGCGGGTCTGGCAGCATCTCTGGAGGACATGGAGAGGCAACTTTTCGGGTCAGGACCCTTCTTCAGACTGTCTGTAGAAAGGTCCTGAGTCAAACCTTCACCTATGACCAGATGATGTTTGATGAACGTGCCAAAATAAAACACTGCAGCCGCTGAAAATAGAAACATAGAAAATAGGTGCAGGAGTAGGCCATTTGGCCCTTCCAGCCTGCACCGCCATTCAATATGATCATGGCTGATCATCCAAAATCAGCTCCTGCTTTTTCCCCATACCCTTGATTCCGTTAGCCCTAAGAGGTATATCTAACTCTCTCTTGAAAATCTGAAATAAAGAACACAGGAAAGATTGGAACTATTCAGCAAGTAATCCAACATTTATGGAGCGAAATGGGATTAATGTTGATGACCTTTTATCAAACTGGAAAAAGCTACAGGAAGGCATGGAATAAGGGTGTGGGGGTGATGATAATGCAGATTAGTGGAAATGACACGCATGCATCCAATCTGGTAATTAATCTCTGGCTGTTCTGAGGAAACATTACTTTGACATTAAATTACTTTTACATTAAATTACTAACAGTCAAAGGAAACCAAAGTAGACGGGGATGAAGTGAATGCACAATTGATAGAGGAATTTGACAGGAAAAGCCAAGACAGGATTAGTCAGTCCCAAACTGGCTCTGAAAAAAATGGAACAAAATTCTGTTCTAAAAGTATAAAATTTAACATCAAATTCTTGCCAGAATAAGTTATTTTGGTGTCATTTTGTTGACCTCAAGTGGTTAGATGTAATGTAGATAATTAATGTTTATCTTTAACCATATTGCCGTCAACTGATAGAAGATAACGATATATTGCTCAGGAAATTGTTTAGTAAAATACATGAGAATTACAGAGAAATTAACTTACACCACAATTAATTGTATAGTGGAAGACTAATATCTAATGGATAAAAGAATGTGTGATGCCACAATATAGAAATCTTTGAATTTGTCCTTAACTCAGGAAAGGTCTGAAGAAGGGTCTCGACCCAAAATGTCATCTATTCCTTTTCTCCAGCGATGCTGACTGACACGCTGGGTTACTCCAGCTTTTTGTGTCCAGCTTCGGTTTAAACCAGCATCTGCAGTTCCTTCAGTACACAAAGGAATAGAGTTGTCTGATTTGTAAAATGAAGCAATATTAGAAAATTGCTTCAGTAAAATGGAAGTAGGAGTCACAGGGCAGGCACAAAGGAGGGCAATAAAAGAACTTGCCAATGCCGCCGAACGAAGCAGTCACTGGCTGTGGCTGAAAAGGAAAGATGCTGTCTGGGCTGCCAGGTGACCATCTAGACTCTAGAGGCTAACAATAAGACACACACACACACCCAGGTCTGATCAACCTGCGGTGGGCCTGCCTCGACTGAGGGTGTCTTGTGATAAAAGGCCGAAACACCCAGTGAAGTTGAGGTACACAACTGAAGATGTGTCTGATTGTTAGCAAATTCACCTAGTGGTCATACCCAAGAATGTCAATTCTAGTGAAATCTTAGGGATTGTAACACCCAGTCCTATTAATCAATCATTTATGCTGTTGAATCTTTGGATACCTCCTGCAAATAATTTGGGTCAATGCATTTACTCTGACTTTTTACACGTAGTTGCACTTTATTGATGAAATATTATTCATTGACTGATCTACTCAAGTCCCAAATATTAGAATTTATGATAGATTCTGCATTGTTACATTACAAGTTGCATTGTTAGTTTGTTTCTGAGAAGTAGGTCAGTTGGCAGGCATATTCACTCATAGCTCCTTGGAACATCCTCATGAAATTAAAACGCTTCTTCTCATAATCATTTGATCAGACATTTATAGCAGGGTGATTAGTTATCCATCTGTGTTTGAAGTAAATGCAATTTTTGTTGAATTATCACTGAAAATTATGAGCTGGACAATCTCTTATGCTCCGCTTTCTACTTTAAAAAATAGTGCAGTTATATTTATGCCATTTGACAAACTGCCAAGCATTGGAATATTAAACTGAAAACATTCTACAATAAAATTAAATAATAGCTGCAAATTGCCAGCTAGCAAAAGCTCTGCTTGTAAAACCGGATCAAATGTTCCCTTTGGCACTCAGGGCAGGTTTTGAGGATGAGATGACAGGGGATCTTATAGAGACATATAAAATTATTAAGGGATTGGACACGCTAGGTGCAGGAAACATGTTCCCGATGTTGGGGGAGTCCAGAACCAGGGGCCACAGTTTAAGAATAAGGGGTAGGCCATTTAGAACTGAGATGAGGAAAAACTTTTTCACGCAGAGAGTTTTGAATTTGTGGAATTCAGTGGAGGCCGATTCACTGGATGCATTCAAGAGAGAGTTAGATAGAGCTCTTAGGGCTAGCAGAATCAAAGGATGTGGGGAGAAGGCAGGAACGGGGTACTGATTGTGGTTGATCAGTCATGATCACATTGAATGGCGGTGCTGGCTAGAAGGGCCGAATACCCTACTGTGTATCTATCTATTGTCTATGCAAACCAGCATCTGCAGTTCCTTCCTACACATGTTACCCGATCTGTTGAGTTATTCCAGCCCTTTTTGTTCTACATCGGATTCCAGCATCTACAGTTCCTTGTACCTCCATGATAGTTCAACATATGGAGACCATAATAGGGAAATAAATTTGTGGTTTCCGATTGATGAACTTTCATCAGAATGGGTAATGGTTGGAGATAAAGAGGCTTTTAAGATCCAGAGGAAGGGAATAATAGAGAAGGTCTGAGATAGAATGTAAGAGAGAAAAATTTAAGTGACTAAGGGTGTGACAGTACACGGTCAGAGTGTGTTACAGGCATGCGTGAAGAAGCTAATATGTCAGTCTAGAGAAACAGAAGTGCAGAATCATGATTTGAAACAAAAATTAAATGGTATTGGTGGGAAGGGATGGTGTGGGGTGAATCTGCGGTGCATAGACTGAAGGTTATTGTCTGCATGGCACATCAAACTGTACACCACACTCTGTCCTATGTACAAGTTTGATGTTGACATTGAGGGATACACATCTTCTCTTCCCTCCATACAAGGACATCTGAGATGTCCTCATTCTTTAGGAAACGGGGGTTCCCCTCTTCCATCATAGATGAGGCCCTGACACGTGTCTCCTCGGTACCCCACATTTCTGCCCTTGCTCCCCCTCCCCCCCCAGTCGCAACAGGGATAGAGTCCCCCTGGTCCTCACCTTCCACCCCATCAGCTGTTACATTCAACACATAATCCTCCAACATTTTCACCACCTCCAATGGGATCCCACCACCTGTCACATCTTCCTATCTCAACCCCTTTCTGCTTTCCGCAGAGGCCGTTCCCTCCACAACTCCCTGGTTAACTCATCCCTTACCACCCAAACCACCCCCTCCCCAGGTACCTTCCCCTGCAACCGCAGGAGATGCAACACCAGTCCCTATATCTCTTCCCTCAAATCTGTCCAGGGACCCCAACAGTTCCTTCAGGTTTCACCTCATCAAACCTCATAAACTGTCTCTGTCGTTCAAGATGTGGACACTTATACATCGGCGAGACAAAATGTAGACTGGGCGATCGTTCCGCTGAACACCTTCACTCAGTCCACCTGGACCTACCTGATCTCCCGGTTGCCCAATACTTTAATTCCCCTTCCCATTCCCACACTGACCTTTCTGTCTAGGCTTCCTCTATTGTCAGTGAGGCCTAACACAAATTGGAGGAACAGCATGTCATATTTCACTTACAACCCAGGGCTATGAATATTGATTTTTTTTCAGCTTCATGTAACCCCTGCATTCCCTCTCTCTCCATCCCTCCCCCACCTGTCACACCAACTTTTCGTTCTCACCTAGAAAACAGCTAACAATGACCCGTTTCCTTTATCATTGTTACTTTTTTGCATATCTTTCATTCATTTATTTGATATCTCTTCACATCATCATTTAGACCCCTCGCTTCCCTTTGCTGTGCCTTTCAGTCTGAAGAAGGGTCTCGATCCAAAACGTCATCCATTCCTTCTCTCCAGAGATATTGCCTGTCCTGCTGAGATACTCCAGTATTTAGTGTCTCTTCTCCTCTCCTTCCTTCCCCTCTTCTGGTCTCCTTTTCTCTTCCTTCTTCTCTTCTCCTCTTCTCTCCTCCCCTCCCCTTCCCTTCCCTATTCTCCTCTCCTCTCCTCCTTACCATTCGATTGATTATTTTTTCTTGAACTGCATTTATATGTTTTGCTCTTTCTCACCCGTAGAGAAAGGCAGGGAGGGAGAGGGAGAGGGAGAGGGAGAGTGAGAGTGAGAGTGAGAGGGAGGAATGGGGGGAGAGGGAGAGGTAGAGGGAGGGGGAGAGGGAGGGGGAGAGGGAGGGGGAGGGGGAGGGGGAGGGGGATAAGGAGAGGGATAAGGAGAGGGATAAGGAGAGGGATAAGGAGAGGGATAAGGAGAGGGATAAGGAGAGGGATAAGGAGAGGGATAAGGAGAGGGAGGGGGAGAGGAACAGGGAGAGGAACAGGGAGAGGAACAGGGAGGGTGAGAGGGAGAGGGGAGATTGCAGGTAGTACAGCCTTATCTAAACATCAGACCTCTACTACAAGGGAGGTCAGGGATTCAAACTGAAAATAAGTTGACCTCTCGCGGTCAAGTTCCTTCCCCCTTCCATCACACAGCTGGTGTTGCGACCGACCGAGGGCTACGAGAAGCAGTTCCAATTTTCCCTCGTTGTAGGGCAGCGGGAATCGAAGACTGCGCTAAATTCTCGTGGAGTCATTGAGCCGTGGATGTGAGCGATGGCTCTGCCGTTCCTGGCCATAAGTCACATTTCGTTCTTAGCTTCACCCTGGATAGAGTTTCCCAAGGGCTCGGGGTGGAGGTGGATGGTCAACGCGCGGTCCCAGTGCCAGGCTTCACTCACTCACTCCAGGCTCCGGCTCCTGCTTCCTCAGCTCAACCGAGCTGTCACCTAGCCCAGCCCAGCCCAGGGCACCCGGACTTACCCCTCTGATCACACGAGGGAACCGGCTCCTCACGCCCGGGAACAACCGCAGCCATGAGCCGGGTGAGCTTCTTCGAGGTAAGAGAAAATCGATAGATAATGTCAAAGTAGCGGTGCTTTTCTGCACGGTATTAAAGAGACCCGCATCAGAAGTACAGGATACTTTTTTTCCCATTTAAGGCTCTGTGACTGTGGAGTCTGTTATGTCTAAAAGTAGTCTATGGTTTAGTGCTACGCCGTTTATCTTGGTCTAATTATTTATCTATATATGGCTTATGTATAATATTAATCATATAAAATGGTTTACCTAAGTCAGATGCAAATTGTGACTATAGGGTTGACACAGACAGACAGACACAGGAAGCTGGAGTAACTCTGCGGGTCAGGCAGCATCTGTGGAGAAAATGCATGGGTGAAGTTTCGAGGGGAGACCCTTCATCAGACTGAGAATCAGGGGAAAGGAAAACGAGAGATATATACGATGAAATTGAGAGATATAGAACAGATGAATGAAAGATATGCAAAACAAATAGTAACGGTGATAAGGGAAACAGGCCATTGTTAGCAGACAAAAATGTTGGAGGAACTCAGCGGGTGAGGCAGCAGCTATGGAGAGAAGGAATGGGTGACGTTTCGGGTCGAGACCCTTCTTCAGACTGAGATGAGCCATTGTTAGCTGTGAGCTGGGTGAGAACGAGGTACTGACAATGAAACTCACCGGGACGACATTTCTCCAGAGATGCTGTTTGACTTGCTGTGTTACTCCAGCTTTTTGTGTCTACCTTGATACTAATGAAATCAGGTTGAAGCAGGGGTCTGCATCGTGGAGCCAGTGTTACTCGCGTTCATTCAAGAGGGGAGATGCCTAGGGAAGTAGGGAAATGCCAGAACAAACCAGGGCCAGCAATGATGGCATTGGTAAAAATCATTGATTTCGATCAATATACAGAGAGTCACTGCGTCTTTAGTCTGTCGAAGGGACTCTGGCGATCTTGGAGTTTGGGAGAATGAGACAGCGACCAGTTTGTAAATGTCAGCAAAACTTCCAGTATTGAAATACAGTTTTTTTTTAAACTCTCATCCCCAGTGTTTCAAGCTTTTTTTTTTACAGCGTGTAATGTTAATTCCATCTGAAGTCCTGCTTCTTTTGATATAGAAACACAGTGACATGTAAAGCACTTAAAAAATAGACACATTGCTCGTTGCCAGCTTGATGAAAGAATTCCTACCTCGCTCTCTCCATCAATTGTATCCCCCGTAATTATTCATGCCATTCCCCATCGATAGCTGGTGTTAGATCCACTCCCTCCATCATCCCAGGCAGTGGTCTCTATCACGAATGATGTTACAATGTGAAGGTGCTGCATAACACACATTTATTGCCGTTATTCAGCTCTGCCCTCACCTCTGCTCAGCTGCTTCTGAAATTTCATCCATCCATATGTCTGCAATCATCCAATCCAAAATACTCCTGGCTGCTTTTCCCCTACTGCCGGTAAACAGGTGTCATAGGGTCACGTAGTGATACAACGTGTAAACAGGCCCTTCGGCCCAACGTGCCCACACCGGCCAACATGTCCCAGCTACACTAGTCCCACAGGCCCGCGTTTGGCCCATATCACTCATAACCTGTCCTATCCATGTACCTATCTAATTGTTTCTTAAAAGTTGCGATAGTACCTGCCTCAATACCTCCTCTGGCAGCTTGTTCCATACACCCACCACTCTTTGTGTGATAACGTTATCCCTCAGATTCCTATTAAATCCTTTCCTCTTCACCTTAAACCTATGTCCTCTGGTTCTCGATTCCCCTACTCAGTGCATCTACCTGATCTACCCTTTTCATGATTTTATACACCTCGATAAGATTACCGCTCATCCCCCTGCGCTGCAAGGAATAGATTCTCAGCCTCCTAAACCACTCCCTATAGCTCAGACCCTCGCGACCTCATAAATCTCCTCTCTCCCCTTTCCAACGTGGTAACAACTTTCTCCTAGCATGGTGTCCAGAACCGAACACAATACTCTATATGCGGCCTCACCAAGGTCTTATATAACTGCAACATGACTTCCCAACTTCCATATTCATTCAACTGTTATTCAAATGTCTCTGCCCTTTAGCTAATACCATGTCTCATGAATCCACTAATGAAGTAGTTAAATAATTTGTAATTTGTAATTTTATCCTTCTCATCTTTACAATTTGCATGCAGCCTTTGGCCCCTCTGAGATACAAATACCTCTGCATGTCCGAGCCAATACATATTTTTAACAGAGCCACAAGAGACTGCAGGTGCTGGGAATCTTGAGCAAAATTCAAAGTGCTGGAGTGGCTCAGCGAATCAGGCAGCATCTCTGGAGAAAATGGATAGGCAATGTTTCGGGTTGAGACAGGACAAAGCCATGCAAGTGATAGGTGGATACAGTTGAGGGAGGGTTTGATTTGACTGATGGGCGACTCCAATGATAGAAATCTGAAATACAAGCAGAAAATGGTAGAAACACTCAGCAGACAACAGTGGGACAGTTAGTAGAGTTGCTGCCTCATAGTTCCAGTGGCCTGGGTTCGATCCTGACTTTGGGTGCTGTAGAATCATGAGGGGAGTTGGTGGGAATGTGAAGATGATAAAATGAGTTGGAGGAGCATTAGCATAAGTGGATGTTTGACGGTCTAGGTCGATTTATTTTGAGGAAGGACATATTTCTGTACAGTATCTCTCTATGACTTGATCACTCTTGTATCTGTGGAGAGAGAGAAATAATTAACTTTTGCGAGATTAATTCCCATGATGGCTGGGACTGCCATATGATGAAAGAATGGAGCGACCAGGCTTGTATTCACTGGAATCTAGAAGGATGAGAGGGTATCTTATAGAAACATATGAAATTATTAAGGGATTAGACACACTGTTGTCATTAGAAATGTTCCCGATGTTGGGGAGTCCAGAACCAGAGGCCACAGTTTAAGAATAAGGGGCAGGCCATTTAGAACTGAGATGAGAAAAAACCTTTTCACAGAGAGTTGTGAATTTGTGGAATTCTCTGCCTCAGAAGGCAGTGGAGGCCGATTCGCTGGATGCATTCAAAAGTGAGTTAGATGGGCTAGTGGAATCAAGGAGTATGGGGAGAAGGCAGGAACTGGGTACTGATTGTGGATGATCAGCCATGATCACATTGAATGGCAGTGCTGGCTCGAAGGGACGAATGGCCTACTCCTGCACCTATTGTCTATGTCTCTCTGTATCAATGTAAGTTATAGAGTATTCAAGTCAGTGGCCTAAGATATCAACTCTTTTTCTTTTTCCACAGATGCCAACTGTATTAGTTTGTTTTTTAAGTTTTTCAGTCACTGGAAGAGAATTAGGTCATTTGGCCCATCAAACCTATGCCATTGAATCATGGCTGATCTACCTTTCCATCTCAACCCCATTCTCCTGCCTTCTCCCCACAACCTTTGACACCCGTACTAATCAAGAACCTATCAATCTCCACTTTAAAATACGAGGAATTGCATAGATTAGGCATCTATTTAATTACATGTTTAAATATGTTGATGCCAGTGTGAAACCTTGTACAGGCAGCGTTCACAAGGGGTTTAATAAACAGATACGATGATGGATAATTGCGACATTTCTTGAATACTTATAGAACGAAAGGGGCAAGTAGTCATCCAGAGGTGGACAGTACTTCAGGGTGGCAACACAACTGGTCACAATGATTAGTTGAGTTTAGTTTATTATCACGTGTACCGAGGTACAGTAAAAAACCTAACCAGCCAGCGGAAAGACAATACATGATTACAATCGAGCCATTTGCAGTGTACATGATAAGGGAATAACATTTAGTGCCATGTAAAGCCAGTAAAGTCCGATCAAAGATAGTCCGAGGGTCCCCGATGAGGTAGATAGTAGTTCAGGACTGATCTCTCGTTGCAGTAGGTTGCTTCAGTGATCAGAATATTAATGTGTCCTCTGTACGTTCTGATAGCCTTGTGACAGCTTGTGTGTTGCCACTGGGAAATACTATTCACTTTTGATCTAAATCCTGTCGTTCCCTGGCATAACTGTGTTATTGTGTAGAAATGAACTGCAGATGGTATATACCGAAGATAGCCACAAAGAGCTGGATGGGTGATGTTTCAGGTCTGGACCCTGCTTCTGAGTTGTTATTCTGAGTTGTTCATCAGTTGTTCTTCAATTGTTATTCTAAGAATACCTGTTTTGTATAACGTGTGCTCAATTCATTATGTTAAGCGTTCATATCCACTGAACTTCGAGAACAAATATTGTAAATCAGAAAGTTATGTTCATGAAGAAGAATGAAATATGCCAGAAATTCCAGAATGGTGTGAATGCTGGACTCTTGAATATATCCGATGCTGAGTTAGGCAGATATTTTATCAGGAACGGAAACATGGATTGAGGGAGAGACTTGAGGAATTTTAGCTCAGCCCATGATCTCACTGAGTGGCAGAGCTAGTTCAAGGGGCTGAATGGACTACTCTTTGTCCGATTAATTATGAGTTTACGCTTATATAAAATAGATCTCTAAGTAACCCTGTAGGTTTCTGTAGGTAATCAAATTAGTTTTAGATTATGGCTGGGGTTAGCTTTGTAAGTGTGCCTGTGTCTCTTACTTATTTTCTTATTGTGATTGTAAGCAAATCTAAGGTGTGTTCCCACCATTTTCTGCTCTTAATTAAGTGCTCATTAGTTCATAAGTTATAGAAGAATTGGGCCATTCAATCCATCCAGGCTACTCCGCCATTTAATCATGGCTGGTCTATCTCTCCCTATCAGATTCATTTTCCTGCCTCCTCCCCATAACCCCTGACACCTGTATTAATCCAGAATGTCAATCTGCCTTCAAAATATCCACTGACTTGGCCTCCACCGCCGTCTGTGGCAATGAATTCCACAGATTCACCACCCGCTGACTAAAGAAATTCATCCTCATCTCTTTTCTAAAGGTACATCTTTTTATTCTGAGGCTATGGTCTCTGGTCCAAGACTCTCCCACTCAGGATTTGGGAATGTTTGTTGTAAAGGATGACAGTTTAGGTGACGAGTTTCATTGCAGCAGCATTGCAGGTACATAGACTCAGGAAAACTCTACATAATACATCAATTCAACATAAATTACACATCAAATTTTAAAAGAAAGAAGATTGCGCAAAAAACAAGACATTTAGTGCAAAAATATAATTAGATCAAAGAAACAAGTCCATGATAGTCCAGGAGATGGGCTATAGTGTTCCGTTGTCAGGATAGGATTACGGCTGTGTGGGTCGATTCAAGAACCTGGTAGTTTTAGGAAAGTAGCAGTTCCTGAAGTCGTCGGGTGTGATTTCAGGCTTCTTTGCCTCCTGGCTGATGGTAGCAGTGAGAAGAGGGGTATGGCTTGGATATTTGGGATCCATGATGATAGATGCCGCATTCATGAGACAGTGTGGGCAGCGACCATTGCCTCCGTCTCTCCTCGCCTCTCGCCCGGCTGCCAGCAGGCTGGGGCTGTCAACTCACCTTAATTCCAGGCCCAGTTCTGGACTGCGAGTCTGAAGTAGGGTCTCGGCCTGAAACATCACCTATCCATGTTCTCCAGCGATGCTGCCTGACTCGCTGAGTTACTCCAGCACTTTGTGTTTTAACCAGAAACTGCAATTGTTTGTTTCTGCTACCCCACTCGGTTTAGTTTAGTTTAGTTTAGTTTAGAGATAAAGTACGGAAACAGGCCCTTCGGCCCACGGAGTCCGCACTGACCAGCGATCCCCGCACACTAACACTATCCTAAACACTATGGGCAATTTTACATTTTATACCAAGCCAATTAACCTAACAACCTGTACGTCTATGGAGTGTGGGAGGAAACCGAAGATCTCTGAGAAAACACACGCAGGTCACGGGGACAACGTACAAACTCTGTATAGACAAGCACCTGTAGTCGGGATCGAACCTGGGTCTATGGTAGTGTTAAGCAGCAACTCCACCACTGCTCCACCGTGCTGCTGCTAATTCTTCTTGCGTATGGCGTGCACAGCCTAAAGTTGTAGGTCAACTTGTTCTATTTGATCTTTTGTTTGTGCACGTCAGGTTGATTGCATTAGTCGAAACAGGGTGGACCACGTGAAGGTTGCAATCTCCCACCCCCACCATGCTGCTGTGCCGACGTTATAATTGGCAATAATGGTCACCATTCCCCCTTATCGTCCATCGATGGACTAGCGTAAGAGGAAACAATGACAGTAAGAGCTTGCATTAAGATTTTAAGATAGATTTATCGCAGCTGAAACTATTCAACAAAAACAGTAGTACAGAAGACCAGTAAACTCAGAGACCCCTGAAGAAGGGTCTTGACCCGAAACGTCGCCAATTCCTTCTCGCCATAGATGCTGCCTCACCCGCTGAGTTTCTCCAGCATTTTGTGTCTACCAAACTCAGAGGTACTCTGCTACCTTCCCATCAATGCTTCAGAGAGTCAAGAGGGCTATTCCCACAGCTAGCACGTTATTTCCTGGAACAGAAACAAGACAAGCCGAAAGAATCTACTGACACAGCTTTCACAGCATTGAGTGGCAGCATGTTCCATGTGTCAATAGCCCGACATGATCTATAATAAGCAGGAGTACCAGTTCAGCAGTAACTAGTACTCAGTCAGCTCTGTTGCCTCAGCTCCATTCTACCAAGATCACTTTTTGTTTATAATCAAATTGTTTTCAATGCTTTAACATTTCTGCAAACGTTTTTGCTCACTCGCAGCCTTAGAGAGAAAGTTATTCTGCGTTATTCAAGTTTTTAAAAAGTCGATTTTTTCCTTATACTTCACCTTGGTAAGAAGAGCCAATTGAAACAAACTACAAAGTTGCCAATTTTGATACGTGTTGTCCCCTCTCCTGCACGTGGCAATGCATTAAGGTTCACTTTGAGTAAAGAGGAATGACATTTTACAGGATTGTTGTTGCTTCTACTTCCTACATTGGGAAGGCCGGGATTGAATATGTTACGTAACCTTCAAGCCTATTCTTCCGTTCAGTTTGAGAAACTGATTGGAACTTTCAAAACCATTCAACCATCTCGATGGGCATTTTTGCTCCAAATGTGGCCTTACCAAAGCCTTCTGCAGCTATAAAATGATTTATTTTAGCAGTGGTACGGACATTTCTGGTCAGGCATTGTTTGGCTACTCTTTCTGGTCCTTGAGGATGTGATGGTTAGTCACTTGGGCCATTGCAATTCTCTTGGTGAGATATTCAATGGCTGTTACGTAGAGAGTCTCAGGAGTTAGACCCAGCAGCAATGAAGTACCTATTCAGAATAATGTGTGACTGGGGGAGGGAGACCTGTGGATGGTGGAGTTTCAATCCTCTTGTTGCGACTGTCTTTCTTGGTGGTGGAGGTTATGGGTTTGTTGAATCGTGACTTTTGTAGATGGTGTACACGGTTGCCACCATGGTGGAGGGAATGAATGCTGGGGTGGAAGGGGATCCAGTCAGTTGGGCAGGAAGTCCAGCATGGTGTCAATAGTTGTCAAGACTGTTTTCTTCCAGGCAAATACAGAGTATTCCATTCGACTTCTGCTCCTGACTAGTGCCACGTTGAAGGCTTTAAAGTGTTTTTTTTCAATGTATCCATCCTCTGACTTGATCTAGCAGCTCTGGTATTTTAGTGGCTGTTATAGTTGTATTTCTGAGCATTCCAAAGATATTGATGGAGGAGGATTCAGCAAATGGTAATGTCACTGAATGTTGAGGGCAGGTTGAGACACAGGGAACTGTAATATTGCATGGAATACAAAGTGCTGGAGTAACTCAGCTGGTTAGTCAGCATCTCTGTAGGACATGGATGGGCGACGTTTCAGGTCAGGACCTTTCCTCGGACATCTTCGGTTGCCTATCCATGTTCTCCAGAGATGCTGCCTGACCTGCTGTGTTACTCCAGGACTTTGTCTTCTAGTCAAGGGTCAGTGCTTGGACTCTCTCTTATTGGAGATGGCAATTGCCTGGTCTGTTATGGCTTGAATGTTACCTGCTACTTACCAGCCTGTGATTGAGTATTGTCAAGGTGTTGCTATGTGTAGGGATGGGTTGCTTCATCCGGGAGTATTAAGGTATTCAACAGTACAAAATCAACAGTGAGCCTCTTTACTGATCTCATGAGGGAAGACAGGTCATTGACCAAGCAGCTGAAGATGGTTACACTTATAGCAGTGCTCTGATGAACTCTTGCAGTGATGTTCAGGAAGCTGGGCTGACTGACTTCCAATAGCCACATGCACGTTCTTTCATGTGAGGTATGACTGCAACCACTGGAATGTTTTCCCTTCGATGCCCATTGACTTGAATTGTACTAGGGCGCCCCAGTGGTACATTTGGTCAAATGATGCCTTAACTGAAGCATCCTCTCAACAACTGGAGTGCGGTCCTAAGCTATTATCTACATCAAGGAAACCTTTAATCGGACTTTACTGGACTTTATCTTGCACTAAACTTTACTTCCTTCATCATGTATGTATCTGTGGATGGCTCGATTGTAATCATGCATAGTCTTTCCGCTGATCAGTTAGCACGCAGCAAAAGCTTTTCACTGTACCTCAGTACACGTGACAATAAACTAAACTAAACCAACGTCTCTCTCATCTCACCTCTGGAGTTCAGCTCAGTGGTGCCTGTTTGGATGAAGGGTGCGATGAGGTCTGAAGGTTAAATCCATCGTGAGCGTGTGTGAAGGTGTTATTGTTCAGTAAGTGGCGCTTGATAGTAATGTCAACAGCAGCTACCATCACTTTGCAGATGATTGAGGGTTAACGTTGGGCAGTGATCAGACATATTGGACATGTTCTGCTATATGTGAGTGCAGCACACCTGGGCAATTTTCCACACCGTTGGGCAAGTGTCAGTATTGCAACTGTGCTGTATTGCTAAAAATAATTCAATATAGTAAACAGAGAGAAACCTAGAAACATAGAATCTAGGTGCAGAAGTAGGCCATTCAGCCCTTCCAGCTTTCCCCCCATATCCCTTGATTCCCTTAGCCCTATGAGCTAAATCTAACTCTCTCTTGAAGACATCCAGTGAATTGGCCTCCACTGCCTTCTGTGGCAGAGAATTCCACAGAATCACAACTCTCTGGGTAAATAAGTTTTTCCTCATCTCAGTCCTAAATGGCCTACTCCTTATTCTTAAACTGTGATCCCTTGTTCTGGACTCCCCCAACATCGGAAACATTTTTCCTGCATCTACCCTGTCCAATCCTCTAAGAATTTTATAGGCTTCTATAAGATTCCCTCTCATCCTCTAAATTCCAGCGAATACAAGCCCAATCGACCCATTCTTTCATCATACGTCAGTCCCGCCATACCAGGAATTAATCTGGTGAACCTACGCTGCACTCCCTCAATAGCAATAATGTCCTTCCTCAAATTAAGAGACCAAAATTGCACACAATACTCCAGGTGCGGTCTCACCAGGGCCCTGTACAACTGCAGTAGGACCTCCTTGCTCCTAAACACACTGATCTGTTTTGTAGTAAATGCCTACTATGTTCTGTGAGCTGAAGCAAAGCAAGAATTTCATTGTCCTATCAGGGACACATGACAATAAACTCACTTGAACTTGAACTTGAACTCCTCTCACAATGAAGACCAACATGTCATTGGCTTTCTTCACTGCCTGCTGTACCTGCATGCTTACTTTCAGTGACTGGTGTACAAGGACACCCAGGTCTCGTTGCACCTCCCCTTCTACTAATCTAACACCATTCAGATAATAATCTGCCTTCCTGTTCTTGCCACCAAAGTGGATAACTTCACATTTATCCACATTACACTGCCTCTGCCATGCTTCTGCCCACTCACCCAACCAATCCAAATCACCCTGCAGCCTCATATCATCCTCTTCGCAGCTCACACTGCCACCTAGCTTTGTGTTATCCGCAAACTTTAGAAATGTTACATTTAATTCCCTCGTCTAAATCGTTAATATATAGTGTAAACAACTGGGGTTCCAGCACTGAGCCTTGCGGCACCCCACTAGTCACTGCCTTCCATTCTGGAAAGGACCCGTTAATTCCTACTCTTTGCTTCCTGTCTGCCAACCAGTTCTCTATCCATGTCAATACCCTACCCCCATTACCATGTGCTTTAATTTTCCCCACTGGTGAAAGAGATTAGACTGAGCGGGCATTATCTTGAACTGAGAGTGGGACTGTACAGTGATGAGGACAGAAGATTGTCTTTCTGTTGACTGGTTAGCACACAACATAAGCTTTTCGCTGCACCTTGCTACACGTGACAATAAACAATAAATTGAAGTGAAATCGGAAAATCTGAAAGCACCTCTGGGTCCATGTGGGGATTTGGAAAGCTCATCTCCAAAAGACCGGGAATCTGATGAAAATGTAAGCACTGAAAGTGATAGATTTCCATTAGCCTGGTGTAGTAAGGGTGGTGCAACTAAGGCTAGTTAATGGGATCGAGAAATAGATCAACTCTGATCTAGCTGACTGGTGGAATTATATTAAGGGACTGAATGGTCTAATGCCATACTTCTTTGATACCCTTACTTAAGATCAGCATCAATCTTAAACACTTTAATTGTCCCTGTATCCTCTGTAAGTACTGAGTTCTACTACTTATTTATTGCCTTCCACTTAACTCTCTGAGGAGATGAATTTCGCCTTCCATCACGGTGAGGAATGTGTAGGAGCCACTGTGGTGGATGTTTATGTTAAAATGTGTTTTTTGAGTCTGTTGCTTTAAAAAAAAATTGTATGACTAACCTGGCCAGTGAAATTTCACTGTATGTGACAATAAATGAACCTTATGTGATAGTGAAACTTTTTACATTTTAGACATTAATAATCAACGTATCTAGGTTTAGATTTATTGTATTAGTATTAGTTTTACAGTTAGTATAATTGTATTTAGTATTATTGTCACCTGTACCTACGTACAGTGAAAACCTTTGTTTTTCATGCTATTGAAGATAATGCTACACATAAATACAATCGTCAAATTCAAGTATAACAGATAGAGCAGAGGAGAAGACACAGTGTGCAGAACATAGCTCTCAGCATTGAAGTGAAGATAGACAACAAATCGCTGGAGTAACTCAGCGGGACAGGCAGCATCTCTGGATAGAAGGAATGGGTGATGTTTCGCGTCGAGACCCTTCTTCAGACTGAGTCATTGGAGAGGGAGATACAGAGATAAGCAAGTGTAAGGTGTGTAAAAGACTAAGGAAAATGTAGAATAGATCATTGTTAGCTCGGAGAAGGCTAACAGATAAAGAAAGCAAACAGATAAAATGTAAACTTCATTGCAAAGAGGTCTGGAAAACTGGGCTGGTCCCCAGAATTGAAACAGTATCTCAATAAAGCAGCATATTGTTGGAAAACAGCCTTGAAGAAAGACTCCAATCAAGGACACTGATTCAAAGCAACATTATAAGTTTGGAGGAACTGATACATCAGAGGAGACCGGAATGGTCTTTCCCTGCTTCTATTTTCTTATATTCGGATTGTTACACTTTCCTGAATCCCTGTAACCCACCATCCCAAATCTACGGCCCACTGCTCTTGAAGGAGCAATCCCAAAATAGTCAACAGACCTACTGCTCTGAGCAAGTCTGACATTTTGCCAGTTCTGACATAGGATCTTTAATCTGATATGTTAACTCTTTCCACCGTTAGTTATTTCCAGCATTTTCAGTTTTTATCTTAGGTTCACAGAATATGCAGTTGTGTTTGGTTTTCAACATCTGTTGTTGTTTAGCAAAGTGTCCTCCACTGTAGAGAGACCAATGTCAATTTTCAGACACCTCATCACCCCATCCTCTGCCATTATCACTGTCTCCCGGACTGTCACTGACCTCTTCTCCTTGGGAGAGCAATAGCTTCCCATCACACTGTCTCCCAACTAACCTCGTCTACCTCCTCCCCGGGATCCACTAGCAGGACTGTCCAGATGGACCCATTATTCCAGCTTATACTTGTCCCACAGAACTAATTTCTTCTCGCCTTGTCTCTATTTGTTCCGCCCTTCTACAAACTCTTCCTATATATGCGTGACACTAACCCGAAACATCACCCATCCTTTTACTCCAGAGATACAGAGGAAGGGTCCCCACCCAAAATATCATAATCATAGTTTGTGGAATTCCCTGCCACAGAGGGCAGTGGAGGCCAAATCACTGGATGGATTTAAGAGAGATTTAGATAGAGCTCTAGGGGCTAGTGGAATCAAGGGATATGGGAAGAAGGCAGGCACGGGTTATTGATAGGGGACGATCAGCCATGATCACAATGAATGGCGGTGCTGGCTCGAGGGGCCGAATGGCCTCCTCCTGTACCTATTTTCTATGTTTCTATAATCATAATCATACTTTATTAGCCAAGTTTGTTTTGCAACTTACAAGGAATTTGAGTTGCCATACAATCACACCAATAAAAAGCAACAGAACACACAAAATACATTGTAACATGAACATCCACCACAGTGACTCCTCCGCATTCCTCACTGTGATGGAAGGCGAAAAGAAAGTCCAATCTCTCCCTTCTTTGTCCTCCAGCGGTCGGGGGCCTCTAACCTTCCGTTGACGGGACGATCTTACTCACCCATCCTTTTACTCCAGAGATACTGAAGAAGGGTCCCCACCCGAAACGTCATCCATCCGTTTTCTCCAGGGATGCTGTCCGACCCGCTGAGTTACTTCAGCACTTTGTGTCAATCTTTCGTATAAACCAGCATCTGCAGTTCTTTGTTTCTACATGGAACATCTGGTGTTTTCTCTCTTAATTACATTTTTCAGTGTCCATGTCCCAACCAACTTATTTTAACCATGGAGAGGTACAGCTTACTGTGGTGTGAGGCCTTCAGTACCACAGCTGGGAAGTTATCTAGTGCCATTGCCTCTGTTGCCTCCAATGCTCTCAGCACCTTTTGATATCACATAGTGTGAATCAAATTGATGGTTTCTGCTCTGGTGCAGATTTCAACAGATAGAACACAGTGCACCGGTAACGTTGCTGCCTTACAGCGCCAGAGACCCGGGTTCGTTCCTGACTACGGTTGCTGCCTGCGCGGAGTTTGTATGTTCTCCCTGTGATCTGCGTAGGTTTTCTCCTGGGGTCTCCGGTTTCATCCAACACTCCAAAGATGTACAGGTTTGTAGGTTAATTGGCTTGGTACAATTGTAAACTGTCCCTAGTGTGTGTAGGATAGCGTTAGTGTACGGGGGTGATCGCTGGTCAGCGCGGACGCGGTGGGCCGAAGGGCATGTTTCCACGCTGTATCACTAAACTAAACTAAACCAAACACCTATTTGGCACAACTCAAATTGCAAGCGGAACTCAGCGGGTCTGGCCGCAGCTATGGTAGGAATGTTCCCGTGCTGTTCGTTTGGAGTCAGAGAGTCATACAGCATGGAAATAGGCCATTCAGCCCAACTGGCCTATGTTACAGGGGTGGCACAGTGGTGTAGCGGTAAAGTTACTGTGCCAGAGGCCCTGGTTTGATCCTGACTAGGGGCGCTGTCTGTAAGGAGTTTGTACTTTCTCTGTGTCCACGTGGGTTTTCTCCGGGTGCTAAGATTTCCCCCCACATT